>NW_028322061.1:0-155651 GCF_057628025.1 Oncorhynchus mykiss
TAAAATCGGAAAAAAATCGGGAAAAAACGGAAAAAAAATCGGAAAAAAATCGGGAAAAATCGGGAAAAAAAATCGGAAAAAATCGGAAAAAAAATCGGAAAAAAATCGGGAAAAATCGGAAAAAAAATCGGGAAAAAATCGGAAAAAAATCGGGAAAATCGGAAACAAAATCGGAAAAAATCGGAAAAAATCGGGAAAAAAATCTGAAAAAAATCTGAAAAAAATCGGAAAAAAAATCGGGAAAAATCGGAAAAAAAATCGGGAAAAAATCGGAAAAAATCGGAAAAAAAATCGGAAAAAAAATCGGAAAAAAATCGGGAAAATCGGAAAAAAAATCGGAAAAAATCGGAAAAAATCGGGAAAAAAATCTGTAAAAAATCTGAAAAAAATCGGAAAAAAATCGGGAAAAATCGGAAAAAATCGGAAAAAATCGGAAAAAAATCGGAAAAAAAATCGGAAAAAAATCGGGAAAATCGGAAAAAAAATCGGAAAAAATCGGGAAAAAAATCTGAAAAAAATCTGAAAAAAATCGGAAAAAAATCGGGAAAAATCGGAAAAAAATCGGGAAAAAACGGAAAAAAAATCGGAAAAAAATCGGGAAAAATCGGGAAAAAAAATCGGAAAAAATCGGAAAAAAAATCGGAAAAAAATCGGGAAAATCGGAAAAAAAATCGGAAAAAATCGGAAAAAATCGGGAAAAAAATCTGAAAAAATCGGAAAAAAATCGGAAAAAAATCGGGAAAAATCGGAAAAAAATCGGGAAAAATCTGAAAAAAAATCGGGAAAAATCGGGAAAAAAAATCGGGAAAAATCGGAAAAAATCGGAAAAAAAATCGGAAAAAAAATCTGAAAAAATCGGGAAAAAAATCGGAAAAAATCGGAAAAAAAATCGAGAAAAAATCGGAAAAAATCGGAAAAAAAATCGGAAAAAAAATCGGAAAAAAATCGGGAAAATCGGAAAAAAAATCGGAAAAAATCGGGAAAAAAATCTGAAAAAAATCTGAAAAAAATCGGAAAAAAATCGGGAAAAATCGGAAAAAAATCGGGAAAAAACGGAAAAAAAATCGGAAAAAAATCGGGAAAAATCGGGAAAAAAAATCGGAAAAAATCGGAAAAAAAATCGGAAAAAAATCGGGAAAAATCGGAAAAAAATCGGGAAAAAATCGGAAAAAAATCGGGAAAATCGGAAAAAAAATCGGAAAAAATCGGAAAAAATCGGGAAAAAAATCTCAAAAAAATCGGAAAAAAATCGGAAAAAATCGGGAAAAATCGGAAAAAAATCGGGAAAAATCTGAAAAAAAATCGGGAAAAATCGGGAAAAAAAATCGGGAAAAATCGGAAAAAATCGGAAAAAAAATCGGAAAAAAAATCTGAAAAAATCGGGAAAAAAATCGGAAAAAATCGGAAAAAAAATCGAGAAAAAATCGGAAAAAATCGGAAAAAAAATCGGAAAAAAAATCGGAAAAAAATCGGGAAAATCGGAAAAAAAATCGGAAAAAATCGGAAAAAATCGGGAAAAAAATCTGAAAAAAATCTGAAAAAAATCGGAAAAAAATCGGGAAAAATCGGAAAAAAATCGGGAAAAATCGGAAAAAAAATCGGGAAAAATCGGGAAAAAAAATCGGGAAAAATCGGGAAAAAAAATCGGAAAAAAAATCGGAAAAAAAATCTGAAAAAATCGGGAAAAAAAATCGGAAAAAATCGGAAAAAAAATCGGAAAAAAATCGGGAAAAAAATCGGAAAAAAAATCGGAAAAAAATCGGGAAAATCGGAAAAAAAATCGGAAAAAATCGGAAAAAATCGGGAAAAAAATCTGAAAAAAATCTGAAAAAAATCGGAAAAAAATCGGGAAAAATCGGAAAAAAATCGGGAAAAAACGGAAAAAAAATCGGAAAAAAATCGGGAAAAATCGGGAAAAAAAATCGGAAAAAATCGGAAAAAAAATCGGAAAAAAATCGGGAAAAATCGGAAAAAAATCGGGAAAAAATCGGAAAAAAATCGGGAAAATCGGAAAAAAAATCGGAAAAAATCGGAAAAAAAATCGGAAAAAAATCGGGAAAAATCGGAAAAAAAATCGGGAAAAAATCGGGAAAAATCGGGAAAAAAAATCGGAAAAAATCGGAAAAAAAATCGGAAAAAAATCGGGAAAAATCGGAAAAAAAATCGGGAAAAAATCGGAAAAAAATCGGGAAAATCGGAAAAAAAATCGGAAAAAATCGGAAAAAATCGGGAAAAAAATCGGAAAAAAATCGGAAAAATCGGAAAAAAAATCGGAAAAAAAATCGGAAAAAAATCGGAAAAAAATCGGAAAAAATCGGGAAAAATCGGAAAAAATCGGGAAAAATCGGGAAAAATCGGGAAAAAAATCGGAAAAAAATCGGAAAAAAATCGGAAAAAAATCGGGAAAAATCGGAAAAAAAATCGGAAAAAAAATCGGAAAAAAATCGGGAAAAAATCGGGAAAATCGGAAAAAAAATCGGAAAAAATCGGAAAAAATCGGGAAAAAAATCTGAAAAAAATCTGAAAAAAATCGGAAAAAAATCGGGAAAAATCGGAAAAAAATCGGGAAAAATCGGAAAAAAAATCGGGAAAAATCGGGAAAAAAAATCGGGAAAAATCGGAAAAAATCGGAAAAAAAATCGGAAAAAAAATCTGAAAAAATCGGGAAAAAAAATCGGAAAAAATCGGAAAAAAAATCGGAAAAAAATCGGGAAAAATCGGAAAAAAAATCGGGAAAAAATCGGAAAAAATCGGAAAAAAATCGGAAAAAAAATCGGAAAAAATCGGGAAAATCGGAAAAAAAATCGGAAAAAATCGGAAAAAATCGGGAAAAAAATCTGAAAAAAATCTGAAAAAAATCGGAAAAAAATCGGGAAAAATCGGAAAAAATCGGAAAAAATCGGAAAAAAAATCGGAAAAAAAATCGGAAAAAAATCGGGAAAATCGGAAAAAAAATCGGAAAAAATCGGAAAAAATCGGGAAAAAAATCTGAAAAAAATCTGAAAAAAATCGGAAAAAAATCGGGAAAAATCGGAAAAAAATCGGGAAAAAACGGAAAAAAAATCGGAAAAAAATCGGGAAAAATCGGGAAAAAAAATCGGAAAAAATCGGAAAAAAATCGGAAAAAAATCGGGAAAAATCGGAAAAAAAATCGGGAAAAAATCGGAAAAAAATCGGGAAAATCGGAAAAAAAATCGGAAAAAATCGGAAAAAATCGGGAAAAAAATCTGAAAAAAATCGGAAAAAAATCGGGAAAAATCGGAAAAAAATCGGGAAAAATCTGAAAAAAAATCGGGAAAAATCGGGAAAAAAAATCGGGAAAAATCGGAAAAAATCGGAAAAAAAATCGGAAAAAAAATCTGAAAAAATCGGGAAAAAAATCGGAAAAAATCGGAAAAAAAATCGGGAAAAAATCGGAAAAAATCGGAAAAAAAATCGGAAAAAAAATTGGAAAAAAATCGGGAAAATCGGAAAAAAAATCGAAAAAAATCGGAAAAAATCGGAAAAAAAATCTGAAAAAAATCTGAAAAAAATCGGAAAAAAATCGGGAAAAATCGGAAAAAAATCGGGAAAAATCGGAAAAAAAATCGGGAAAAATCGGGAAAAAAAATCGGGAAAAATCGGAAAAAATCGGAAAAAAAATCGGAAAAAAAATCGGGAAAAAAAATCGGGAAAAAAAATCGGAAAAAATCGGAAAAAAAATCGGAAAAAAATCGGGAAAAAAATCGGAAAAAAAATCGGAAAAAAATCGGGAAAATCGGAAAAAAAATCGGAAAAAATCGGAAAAAATCGGGAAAAAAATCTGAAAAAAATCTGAAAAAAATCGGAAAAAAATCGGGAAAAATCGGAAAAAAATCGGGAAAAAACGGAAAAAAAATCGGAAAAAAATCGGGAAAAATCGGGAAAAAAAATCGGAAAAAATCGGAAAAAAAATCGGAAAAAAATCGGGAAAAATCGGAAAAAAAATCGGGAAAAAATCGGAAAAAAATCGGGAAAAATCGGAAAAAAATCGGGAAAAATCGGAAAAAAAATCGGGAAAAATCGGGAAAAAAAATCGGGAAAAATCGGGAAAAAAAATCGGAAAAAAAATCGGAAAAAAAATCTGAAAAAATCGGGAAAAAAAATCGGAAAAAATCGGAAAAAAAATCGGAAAAAAATCGGGAAAAAAATCGGAAAAAAAATCGGAAAAAAATCGGGAAAATCGGAAAAAAAATCGGAAAAAATCGGAAAAAATCGGGAAAAAAATCTGAAAAAAATCTGAAAAAAATCGGAAAAAAATCGGGAAAAATCGGAAAAAAATCGGGAAAAAACGGAAAAAAAATCGGAAAAAAATCGGGAAAAATCGGGAAAAAAAATCGGAAAAAATCGGAAAAAAAATCGGAAAAAAATCGGGAAAAATCGGAAAAAAAATCGGGAAAAAATCGGAAAAAAATCGGGAAAATCGGAAAAAAAATCGGAAAAAATCGGAAAAAAAATCGGAAAAAAATCGGGAAAAATCGGAAAAAAAATCGGGAAAAAATCGGGAAAAATCGGGAAAAAAAATCGGAAAAAATCGGAAAAAAAATCGGAAAAAAATCGGGAAAAATCGGAAAAAAAATCGGGAAAAAATCGGAAAAAAATCGGGAAAATCGGAAAAAAAATCGGAAAAAATCGGAAAAAATCGGGAAAAAAATCGGAAAAAAATCGGAAAAATCGGAAAAAAAATCGGAAAAAAAATCGGAAAAAAATCGGAAAAAAATCGGAAAAAAATCGGGAAAAATCGGAAAAAATCGGGAAAAATCGGGAAAAATCGGGAAAAAAATCGGAAAAAAATCGGAAAAAAATCGGAAAAAAATCGGGAAAAATCGGAAAAAAAATCGGAAAAAAAATCGGAAAAAAAATCGGGAAAAAATCGGGAAAATCGGAAAAAAAATCGGAAAAAATCGGAAAAAATCGGGAAAAAAATCTGCAAAAAATCTGAAAAAAATCGGAAAAAAATCGGGAAAAATCGGAAAAAAATCGGGAAAAATCGGAAAAAAAATCGGGAAAAATCGGGAAAAAAAATCGGGAAAAATCGGAAAAAATCGGAAAAAAAATCGGAAAAAAAATCTGAAAAAATCGGGAAAAAAAATCGGAAAAAATCGGAAAAAAAATCGGAAAAAAATCGGGAAAAATCGGAAAAAAAATCGGGAAAAAATCGGAAAAAATCGGAAAAAAAATCGGAAAAAAAATCGGAAAAAAATCGGGAAAATCGGAAAAAAAATCGGAAAAAATCGGAAAAAATCGGGAAAAAAATCTGAAAAAAATCTGAAAAAAATCGGAAAAAAATCGGGAAAAATCGGAAAAAATCGGAAAAAATCGGAAAAAAAATCGGAAAAAAAATCGGAAAAAAATCGGGAAAATCGGAAAAAAAATCGGAAAAAATCGGAAAAAATCGGGAAAAAAATCTGAAAAAAATCTGAAAAAAATCGGAAAAAAATCGGGAAAAATCGGAAAAAAATCGGGAAAAAACGGAAAAAAAATCGGAAAAAAATCGGGAAAAATCGGGAAAAAAAATCGGAAAAAATCGGAAAAAAAATCGGAAAAAAATCGGGAAAAATCGGAAAAAAAATCGGGAAAAAATCGGAAAAAAATCGGGAAAATCGGAAAAAAAATCGGAAAAAATCGGAAAAAAATCGGGAAAAATCGGAAAAAAATCGGGAAAAATCTGAAAAAAAATCTGAAAAAATCGGGAAAAAAATCGGAAAAAATCGGAAAAAAAATCGGGAAAAAATCGGAAAAAATCGGAAAAAAATTCGGAAAAAAAATTGGAAAAAAATCGGGAAAATCGGAAAAAAAATCGAAAAAAATCGGAAAAAATCGGGAAAAAAATCTGAAAAAAATCTGAAAAAAATCGGAAAAAAATCGGGAAAAATCGGAAAAAAATCGGGAAAAATCGGAAAAAAAATCGGGAAAAATCGGGAAAAAAAATCGGGAAAAATCGGAAAAAATCGGAAAAAAAATCGGAAAAAAAATCGGGAAAAAAAATCGGGAAAAAAAATCGGAAAAAATCGGAAAAAAAATCGGAAAAAAATCGGGAAAAAAATCGAAAAAAAAATCGGAAAAAAATCGGGAAAATCGGAAAAAAAATCGGAAAAAATCGGAAAAAATCGGGAAAAAAATCTGAAAAAAATCTGAAAAAAATCGGAAAAAAATCGGGAAAAATCGGAAAAAAATCGGGAAAAAACGGAAAAAAAATCGGAAAAAAATCGGGAAAAATCGGGAAAAAAAATCGGAAAAAATCGGAAAAAAAATCGGAAAAAAATCGGGAAAAATCGGAAAAAAAATCGGGAAAAAATCGGAAAAAAATCGGGAAAAAATCGGGAAAAATCGGAAAAAAATCGGGAAAAATCGGAAAAAAAATCGGGAAAAATCGGGAAAAAAAATCGGGAAAAATCGGAAAAAATCGGAAAAAAAATCTGAAAAAAATCGGGAAAAAAAATCGGAAAAAATCGGAAAAAATCGGAAAAAATCGGAAAAAATCGGAAAAAAAATCGGAAAAAAATCGGAAAAAAATCGGGAAAATCGGAAAAAAATCGGAAAAAATCGGAAAAAATCGGGAAAAAAATCTGAAAAAAAATCGGAAAAAAATCGGGAAAAATCGGGAAAAAATCGGAAAAATCGGGAAAAATCGGAAAAAAAATCGGAAAAAAAATCGGAAAAAAATCGGGAAAAATCGGGAAAAAAATCTGAAAAAAAATCTGAAAAAAATCGGGAAAAAATCGGGAAAAATCGGAAAAAAAATCGGAAAAAAATCGGAAAAATCGGAAAAAAAATCGGAAAAAAAATCGGGAAAAAAAATCGGGAAAAATCGGAAAAAAAATCGGAAAAAAATCGGGAAAAATCGGGAAAAAAATCGGAAAAAATCGGGAAAAAATCGAAAAAAATCGAAAAAAAAATCTGAAAAAAATCGGGAAAAAAAATCGGAAAAAATCGGAAAAAATCGGAAAAAATCGGAAAAAAAATCGGAAAAAAAATCGGAAAAAAATCGGGAAAATCGGAAAAAAAATCGGAAAAAATCGGAAAAAATCGGGAAAAAAATCTGAAAAAAAATCGGAAAAAAATCGGGAAAAATCGGGAAAAAATCTGAAAAAAATCGGGAAAAATCGGAAAAAAAATCGGAAAAAAAATCGGAAAAAAATCGGGAAAAATCGGGAAAAAAATCTGAAAAAAAATCTGAAAAAAATCGGGAAAAAATCGGGAAAAATCGGAAAAAAAATCGGAAAAAAATCGGGAAAAATCGGAAAAAAAATCGGAAAAAAATCGGAAAAATCGGAAAAAAAATCGGAAAAAAATCGGAAAAAAATCGGAAAAAAATCGGAAAAAAATCGGGAAAAATCGGAAAAAATTGGGAAAAATCGGGAAAAATCGGGAAAAAAATCGGAAAAAAATCTGAAAAAAATCGGAAAAAAATCGGGAAAAATCGGAAAAAAAATCGGAAAAAAATCGGAAAAATCGGAAAAAAATTCGGAAAAAAATGGAAAAAAATCGGAAAGCAATCGGGAAAAATCGGGAAAAAAATCGGGAAAAATCGGAAAAAAAATCGGAGAAAAATCGGGAAAAATCGGAAAAAAAATCGGAAAAAAATCTGGAAAAATCGGGAAAAATCGGAAAAAAAATCGGAGAAAAATCGGGAAAAATCGGAAAAAAAATCGGAAAAAAATCTGGAAAAATCGGGAAAAAATCGGGAAAAATCGGAAAAAAATCGGAAAAAAATCGGAAAAATCGGAAAAAAAATCGGAAAAAAAATCGGGAAAAAAAATCGGGAAAAATCGGAAAAAAAATCGGAAAAAAATCGGGAAAAATCGGGAAAAAAATCGGGAAAAAATCGGGAAAAAATCGAAAAAATCGGAAAAAAATCGGGAAAAAAATCGGAAAAAAATCGGGAAAAATCGGAAAAAAATCGGAAAAAAAATCGGAAAAAAATCGGGAAAAATCGGAAAAAATCGGAAAAAAAATCTGAAAAAATCGGGAAAAAAAATCGGAAAAAAATCTGGAAAAATCGGGAAAAATCGGAAAAAAAATCGGAGAAAAATCGGGAAAAATCGGAAAAAAAATCGGAAAAAAATCTGGAAAAATCGGGAAAAAATCGGGAAAAATCGGCAAAAAAATCGGAAAAAAATCGGAAAAATCGGAAAAAAAATCGGAAAAAAAATCGGAAAAAAATCGGAAAAAAATCTGAAAAAAATTGCGAAAAATCGGGAAAAAAAATCGGGAAAAATCGGAAAAAAAATCGGAAAAAAATCGGGAAAAATCGGGAAAAAAATCGGGAAAAAATCGGGAAAAAATCGAAAAAAATCGGAAAAAATCGGGAAAAAAATCGGAAAAAAATCGGGAAAAATCGGAAAAAAATCGGAAAAAAAATCGGAAAAAAATCGGGAAAAATCGGGAAAAAAATCGGGAAAAATCGGAAAAAAAATCGGAAAAAAATCGGGAAAAATCGGAAAAAAATCGGAAAAAAATCGGAAAAAAAATCGGAAAAAAATCGGGAAAAATCGGAAAAAATCGGAAAAAAAATCGGAAAAAAAATCGGGAAAAAAAATCGGGAAAAAAAATCGGAAAAAATCGGAAAAAAAAATCGGAAAAAAATCGGGAAAAATCTGAAAAAATCTGAAAAAAAATATGAAAAAAATCGGGAAAAATCGGGAAAAATCGGGAAAAAAATCGGAAAAAAATCGGGAAAAATCGGAAAAAAAATCGGAAAAAAATCGGAAAAATCGGAAAAAAAATCGGAAAAAAAATCGGAAAAAAATCGGAAAAAAATCGGAAAAAAATCGGGAAAAATCGGAAAAAATTGGGAAAAATCGGGAAAAATCGGGAAAAAAATCGGAAAAAAATCTGAAAAAAATCGGAAAAAAATCGGGAAAAATCGGAAAAAAAATCGGAAAAAAATCGGAAAAATCGGAAAAAAATTCGGAAAAAAATGGAAAAAAATCGGAAAGCAATCGGGAAAAATCGGAAAAAAATCGGAAAAAAAATCGGAAAAAAATCGGGAAAAATCGGGAAAAAAATCGGGAAAAATCGGAAAAAAAATCGGAAAAAAATCGGGAAAAATCGGAAAAAAATCGGAAAAAAATCGGAAAAAAAATCGGAAAAAAATCGGGAAAAATCGGAAAAAATCGGAAAAAAAATCGGAAAAAAAATCGGGAAAAAAAATCGGGAAAAAAAATCGGAAAAAATCGGAAAAAAAAATCGGAAAAAAATCGGGAAAAATCTGAAAAAATCTGAAAAAAAATATGAAAAAAATCGGGAAAAATCGGGAAAAATCGGGAAAAAAATCGGAAAAAAATCGGGAAAAATCGGAAAAAAAATCGGAAAAAAATCGGAAAAATCGGAAAAAAAATCGGAAAAAAAATCGGAAAAAAATCGGAAAAAAATCGGAAAAAAATCGGGAAAAATCGGAAAAAATTGGGAAAAATCGGGAAAAATCGGGAAAAAAATCGGAAAAAAATCTGAAAAAAATCGGAAAAAAATCGGGAAAAATCGGAAAAAAAATCGGAAAAAAATCGGAAAAATCGGAAAAAAATTCGGAAAAAAATGGAAAAAAATCGGAAAGCAATCGGGAAAAATCGGGAAAAAAATCGGGAAAAATCGGAAAAAAAATCGGAGAAAAATCGGGAAAAATCGGAAAAAAAATCGGAAAAAAATCTGGAAAAATCGGGAAAAATCGGAAAAAAAATCGGAGAAAAATCGGGAAAAATCGGAAAAAAAATCGGAAAAAAATCTGGAAAAATCGGGAAAAAATCGGGAAAAATCGGAAAAAAAATCGGAAAAAAATCGGAAAAATCGGAAAAAAAATCGGAAAAAAAATCGGGAAAAAAAATCGGGAAAAATCGGAAAAAAAATCGGAAAAAAATCGGGAAAAATCGGGAAAAAAATCGGGAAAAAATCGGGAAAAAATCGAAAAAAATCGGAAAAAATCGGGAAAAAAATCGGAAAAAAATCGGGAAAAATCGGAAAAAAATCGGAAAAAAAATCGGAAAAAAATCGGGAAAAATCGGAAAAAATCGGAAAAAAAATCTGAAAAAATCGGGAAAAAAAATCGGAAAAAAATCTGGAAAAATCGGGAAAAATCGGAAAAAAAATCGGAGAAAAATCGGGAAAAATCGGAAAAAAAATCGGAAAAAAATCTGGAAAAATCGGGAAAAAATCGGGAAAAATCGGCAAAAAAATCGGAAAAAAATCGGAAAAATCGGAAAAAAAATCGGAAAAAAAATCGGAAAAAAAATCGGAAAAAAATCGGAAAAAAATCGGAAAAAAATCGGGAAAAATCGGGAAAAAAAATCGGGAAAAATCGGAAAAAAAATCGGAAAAAAATCGGGAAAAATCGGGAAAAAAATCGGGAAAAAATCGGGAAAAAATCGAAAAAAATCGGAAAAAATCGGGAAAAAAATCGGAAAAAAATCGGAAAAAATCGGAAAAAAATCGGAAAAAAAATCGGAAAAAAATCGGGAAAAATCGGGAAAAAAATCGGGAAAAATCGGAAAAAAAATCGGAAAAAAATCGGGAAAAATCGGAAAAAAATCGGAAAAAAATCGGAAAAAAAATCGGAAAAAAATCGGGAAAAATCGGAAAAAATCGGAAAAAAAATCGGAAAAAAAATCGGGAAAAAAAATCGGGAAAAAAATCGGAAAAAATCGGAAAAAAAAATCGGAAAAAAATCGGGAAAAATCTGAAAAAATCTGAAAAAAAATATGAAAAAAATCGGGAAAAATCGGGAAAAATCGGGAAAAAAATCGGAAAAAAATCGGGAAAAATCGGAAAAAAAATCGGAAAAAAATCGGGAAAAATCGGGAAAAAAATCGGAAAAAATGGGAAAGAAACGGCAAAAAAATCGGGAAAAATCGGGAAAAAAATCGGAGAAAAATCGGGAAAAATCGGAAAAAAAATCGGAAAAAAATCGGGAAAAACCTGAAAAAATCTGAAAAAAAATATGAAAAAAATCGGGAAAAATCGGGAAAAATCTGAAAAAAATCGGAAAAAAATCGGGAAAAACCTGAAAAAATCGGAAAAAAATCGGAAAAAAATCGGAAAAAAATCGGGAAAAATCGGAAAAAAAATCGGGAAAAAATCGGGAAAAAATCGGGAAAAAAATCTGAAAAAAATCTGAAAAAAATCGGAAAAAAATCGGGAAAAATCGGAAAAAATCGGGAAAAAAATCGGGAAAAAATCGGGAAAAAATCGGGAAAAATCGGGAAAAAAATCGGGAAAAATCGGGAAAAAAATCGGAGAAAAAATCGGGAAAAAATCGAAAAAAATCGGGAAAAATCGGGAAAAAAATCGGAAAAAAATCGTGAAAAATCTGAAAAAAAATCGGAAAAAATCGGTAAAAATCGGGAAAAATCGGAAAAAAATCGGAAAAAAATCGGGAAAAATCGGGAAAAAAATCGGAAAAAAATGGGAAAAAATCGGCAAAAAAATCGGGAAAAATCGGGAAAAAAATCGGAGAAAAATCGGGAAAAATCGGAAAAAAAATCGGAAAAAAATCGGGAAAAATCTGAAAAAAAATCGGAAAAAAAATCGGAAAAAAATCGGGAAAAATCGGAAAAAATCGGAAAAAAAATCTGAAAAAATCGGGAAAAAAAATCGGAAAAAAATCTGGAAAAATCGGGAAAAATCGGAAAAAAATCGGAGAAAAATCGGGAAAAATCGGAAAAAAAATCGGAAAAAAATCTGGAAAAATCGGGAAAAAATCGGGAAAAATCGGCAAAAAAATCGGAAAAAAATCGGAAAAATCGGAAAAAAAATCGGAAAAAAAATCGGAAAAAAATCGGAAAAAAATCTGAAAAAAATTGCGAAAAATCGGGAAAAAAAATCGGGAAAAATCGGAAAAAAAATCGGAAAAAAATCGGGAAAAATCGGGAAAAAAATCGGGAAAAAATCGGGAAAAAATCGAAAAAAATCGGAAAAAATCGGGAAAAAAATCGGAAAAAAATCGGGAAAAATCGGAAAAAAATCGGAAAAAAAATCGGAAAAAAATCGGGAAAAATCGGGAAAAAAATCGGGAAAAATCGGAAAAAAAATCGGAAAAAAATCGGGAAAAATCGGAAAAAAATCGGAAAAAAATCGGAAAAAAAATCGGAAAAAAATCGGGAAAAATCGGAAAAAATCGGAAAAAAAATCGGAAAAAAAATCGGGAAAAAAAATCGGGAAAAAAAATCGGAAAAAATCGGAAAAAAAAATCGGAAAAAAATCGGGAAAAATCTGAAAAAATCTGAAAAAAAATATGAAAAAAATCGGGAAAAATCGGGAAAAATCGGGAAAAAAATCGGAAAAAAATCGGGAAAAATCGGAAAAAAAATCGGAAAAAAATCGGAAAAATCGGAAAAAAAATCGGAAAAAAAATCGGAAAAAAATCGGAAAAAAATCGGAAAAAAATCGGGAAAAATCGGAAAAAATTGGGAAAAATCGGGAAAAATCGGGAAAAAAATCGGAAAAAAATCTGAAAAAAATCGGAAAAAAATCGGGAAAAATCGGAAAAAAAATCGGAAAAAAATCGGAAAAATCGGAAAAAAATTCGGAAAAAAATGGAAAAAAATCGGAAAGCAATCGGGAAAAATCGGGAAAAAAATCGGGAAAAATCGGAAAAAAAATCGGAGAAAAATCGGGAAAAATCGGAAAAAAAATCGGAAAAAAATCTGGAAAAATCGGGAAAAATCGGAAAAAAAATCGGAGAAAAATCGGGAAAAATCGGAAAAAAAATCGGAAAAAAATCTGGAAAAATCGGGAAAAAATCGGGAAAAATCGGAAAAAAAATCGGAAAAAAATCGGAAAAATCGGAAAAAAAATCGGAAAAAAAATCGGGAAAAAAAATCGGGAAAAATCGGAAAAAAAATCGGAAAAAAATCGGGAAAAATCGGGAAAAAAATCGGGAAAAAATCGGGAAAAAATCGAAAAAAATCGGAAAAAATCGGGAAAAAAATCGGAAAAAAATCGGGAAAAATCGGAAAAAAATCGGAAAAAAAATCGGAAAAAAATCGGGAAAAATCGGAAAAAATCGGAAAAAAAATCTGAAAAAATCGGGAAAAAAAATCGGAAAAAAATCTGGAAAAATCGGGAAAAATCGGAAAAAAAATCGGAGAAAAATCGGGAAAAATCGGAAAAAAAATCGGAAAAAAATCTGGAAAAATCGGGAAAAAATCGGGAAAAATCGGCAAAAAAACTGGAAAAAAATCGGAAAAATCGGAAAAAAAATCGGAAAAAAAATCGGAAAAAAAATCGGAAAAAAATCGGAAAAAATCGGAAAAAAATCGGGAAAAATCGGGAAAAAAAATCGGGAAAAATCTGAAAAAAAATCGGAAAAAAATCGGGAAAAATCGGGAAAAAAATCGGGAAAAAATCGGGAAAAAATCGAAAAAAATCGGAAAAAATCGGGAAAAAAATCGGAAAAAAATCGGAAAAAATCGGAAAAAAATCGGAAAAAAAATCGGAAAAAAATCGGGAAAAATCGGGAAAAAAATCGGGAAAAATCGGAAAAAAAATCGGAAAAAAATCGGGAAAAATCGGAAAAAAATCGGAAAAAAATCGGAAAAAAAATCGGAAAAAAATCGGGAAAAATCGGAAAAAATCGGAAAAAAAATCGGAAAAAAAATCGGGAAAAAAAATCGGGAAAAAAAATCGGAAAAAATCGGAAAAAAAAATCGGAAAAAAATCGGGAAAAATCTGAAAAAATCTGAAAAAAAATATGAAAAAAATCGGGAAAAATCGGGAAAAATCGGGAAAAAAATCGGAAAAAAATCGGGAAAAATCGGAAAAAAAATCGGAAAAAAATCGGGAAAAATCGGGAAAAAAATCGGAAAAAATGGGAAAGAAACGGCAAAAAAATCGGGAAAAATCGGGAAAAAAATCGGAGAAAAATCGGGAAAAATCGGAAAAAAAATCGGAAAAAAATCGGGAAAAACCTGAAAAAATCTGAAAAAAAATATGAAAAAAATCGGGAAAAATCGGGAAAAATCTGAAAAAAATCGGAAAAAAATCGGGAAAAACCTGAAAAAATCGGAAAAAAATCGGAAAAAAATCGGAAAAAAATCGGGAAAAATCGGAAAAAAAATCGGGAAAAAATCGGGAAAAAATCGGGAAAAAAATCTGAAAAAAATCTGAAAAAAATCGGAAAAAAATGGGAAAAAATCGGCAAAAAAATCGGGAAAAATCGGGAAAAAAATCGGAGAAAAATCGGGAAAAATCGGAAAAAAAATCGGAAAAAAATCGGGAAAAATCTGAAAAAAAATCGGAAAAAAAATCGGAAAAAAATCGGGAAAAATCGGAAAAAAAATCGGAAAAAAAAATCGGAAAAAAAATCGGAAAAAAAATCGGAAAAAATCGGGAAAAAAAATCGGAAAAAATCGGAAAAAAAATCGGAAAAAAATCGGGAAAAATCTGAAAAAATCTGAAAAAAAATATGAAAAAAATCGGGAAAAATCGGGAAAAATCGGGAAAAATCGGGAAAAAAATCGGAAAAAAAATCGGGAAAAAAAATCGGGAAAAATCGGAAAAAAAATCGGAAAAAAATCGGGAAAAATCGGGAAAAAAATCGGGAAAAAATCGGGAAAAAATCGAAAAAAATCGGAAAAAATCGGGAAAAAAATCGGAAAAAAATCGGGAAAAATCGGAAAAAAATCGGAAAAAAAATCGGAAAAAAATCGGGAAAAATCGGAAAAAATCGGAAAAAAAATCTGAAAAAATCGGGAAAAAAAATCGGAAAAAAATCTGGAAAAATCGGGAAAAATCGGAAAAAAAATCGGAGAAAAATCGGGAAAAATCGGAAAAAAAATCGGAAAAAAATCTGGAAAAATCGGGAAAAAATCGGGAAAAATCGGCAAAAAAATCGGAAAAAAATCGGAAAAATCGGAAAAAAAATCGGAAAAAAAATCGGGAAAAAAATCGGAAAAAAATCGGAAAAAAATCTGAAAAAAATCGGGAAAAATCGGGAAAAAAAATCGGGAAAAATCGGAAAAAAAATCGGAAAAAAATCGGGAAAAATCGGGAAAAAAATCGGGAAAAAATCGGGAAAAAATCGAAAAAAATCGGAAAAAATCGGGAAAAAAATCGGAAAAAAATCGGGAAAAATCGGAAAAAAATCGGAAAAAAAATCGGAAAAAAATCGGGAAAAATCGGAAAAAAATCGGAAAAAAATCGGAAAAAAAATCGGAAAAAAATCGGGAAAAATCGGAAAAAATCGGAAAAAAAATCGGAAAAAAAATCGGGAAAAAAAATCGGGAAAAAAAATCGGAAAAAATCGGAAAAAAAAATCGGAAAAAAATCGGGAAAAATCTGAAAAAATCTGAAAAAAAATATGAAAAAAATCGGGAAAAATCGGGAAAAATCGGGAAAAAAAATCGGAAAAAAATCGGGAAAAATCGGAAAAAAAATCGGAAAAAAATCGGGAAAAATCGGGAAAAAAATCGGAAAAAATGGGAAAGAAACGGCAAAAAAATCGGGAAAAATCGGGAAAAAAATCGGAGAAAAATCGGGAAAAATCGGAAAAAAAATCGGAAAAAAATCGGGAAAAACCTGAAAAAATCTGAAAAAAAATATGAAAAAAATCGGGAAAAATCGGGAAAAATCGGGAAAAAAATCGGAAAAAAATCGGGAAAAATCGGAAAAAATCGGAAAAAAATCGGAAAAAAAATCGGAAAAAATCGGGAAAAAAAATCGGGAAAAATCGGAAAAAAATCGGGAAAAATCGGGAAAAAAATCGGGAAAAATCGGGAAAAAAATCGGGAAAAATCGGAAAAAAATCTGAAAAAAATCGGAAAAAAATCGGGAAAAATCGGGAAAAAAATCTGAAAAAAATCTGAAAAAAATCGGAAAAAAATCGGGAAAAATCGGAAAAAAATCGGGAAAAATCGGAAAAAAAATCGGGAAAAATCGGGAAAAAAAATCGGGAAAAATCGGAAAAAATCGGAAAAAAAATCTGAAAAAAATCGGGAAAAAAAATCGGAAAAAATCGGAAAAAATCGGAAAAAATCGGAAAAAATCGGAAAAAAAATCGGGAAAAAAATCGGAAAAAAATCGGGAAAATCGGAAAAAAAATCGGAAAAAATCGGAAAAAATCGGGAAAAAAATCTGAAAAAAATCGGAAAAAAATCGGGAAAAATCGGGAAAAAATCGGAAAAAAATCGGGAAAAATCGGAAAAAAAATCGGAAAAAAAATCGGAAAAAAATCGGGAAAAATCGGGAAAAAAATCTGAAAAAAAATCTGAAAAAAATCGGGAAAAAATCGGGAAAAATCGGAAAAAAAATCGGAAAAAAATCGGGAAAAATCGGAAAAAAAATCGGAAAAAAATCGGAAAAATCGGAAAAAAAATCGGAAAAAAAATCGGAAAAAAATCGGAAAAAAATCGGAAAAAAATCGGGAAAAATCGGAAAAAATTGGGAAAAATCGGGAAAAATCGGGAAAAAAATCGGAAAAAAATCTGAAAAAAATCGGAAAAAAATCGGGAAAAATCGGAAAAAAAATCGGAAAAAAATCGGAAAAATCGGAAAAAAATTCGGAAAAAAATGGAAAAAAATCGGAAAGCAATCGGGAAAAATCGGGAAAAAAATCGGGAAAAATCGGAAAAAAAATCGGAGAAAAATCGGGAAAAATCGGAAAAAAAATCGGAAAAAAATCTGGAAAAATCGGGAAAAATCGGAAAAAAAATCGGAGAAAAATCGGGAAAAATCGGAAAAAAAATCGGAAAAAAATCTGGAAAAATCGGGAAAAAATCGGGAAAAATCGGAAAAAAAATCGGAAAAAAATCGGAAAAATCGGAAAAAAAATCGGAAAAAAAATCGGGAAAAAAAATCGGGAAAAATCGGAAAAAAAATCGGAAAAAAATCGGGAAAAATCGGGAAAAAAATCGGGAAAAAATCGGGAAAAAATCGAAAAAAATCGGAAAAAATCGGGAAAAAAATCGGAAAAAAATCGGGAAAAATCGGAAAAAAATCGGAAAAAAAATCGGAAAAAAATCGGGAAAAATCGGAAAAAATCGGAAAAAAAATCTGAAAAAATCGGGAAAAAAAATCGGAAAAAAATCTGGAAAAATCGGGAAAAATCGGAAAAAAAATCGGAGAAAAATCGGGAAAAATCGGAAAAAAAATCGGAAAAAAATCTGGAAAAATCGGGAAAAAATCGGGAAAAATCGGCAAAAAAATCGGAAAAAAATCGGAAAAATCGGAAAAAAAATCGGAAAAAAAATCGGAAAAAAAATCGGAAAAAAATCGGAAAAAAATCGGAAAAAAATCGGGAAAAATCGGGAAAAAAAATCGGGAAAAATCGGAAAAAAAATCGGAAAAAAATCGGGAAAAATCGGGAAAAAAATCGGGAAAAAATCGGGAAAAAATCGAAAAAAATCGGAAAAAATCGGGAAAAAAATCGGAAAAAAATCGGAAAAAATCGGAAAAAAATCGGAAAAAAAATCGGAAAAAAATCGGGAAAAATCGGGAAAAAAATCGGGAAAAATCGGAAAAAAAATCGGAAAAAAATCGGGAAAAATCGGAAAAAAATCGGAAAAAAATCGGAAAAAAAATCGGAAAAAAATCGGGAAAAATCGGAAAAAATCGGAAAAAAAATCGGAAAAAAAATCGGGAAAAAAAATCGGGAAAAAAAATCGGAAAAAATCGGAAAAAAAAATCGGAAAAAAATCGGGAAAAATCTGAAAAAATCTGAAAAAAAATATGAAAAAAATCGGGAAAAATCGGAAAAAATCGGGAAAAAAATCGGAAAAAAATCGGGAAAAATCGGAAAAAAAATCGGAAAAAAATCGGGAAAAATCGGGAAAAAAATCGGAAAAAATGGGAAAGAAACGGCAAAAAAATCGGGAAAAATCGGGAAAAAAATCGGAGAAAAATCGGGAAAAATCGGAAAAAAAATCGGAAAAAAATCGGGAAAAACCTGAAAAAATCTGAAAAAAAATATGAAAAAAATCGGGAAAAATCGGGAAAAATCGGGAAAAAAATCGGAAAAAAATCGGGAAAAATCGGAAAAAATCGGAAAAAAAATCGGAAAAAAAATCGGAAAAAAAATCGGAAAAAATCGGAAAAAATCGGAAAAAAAATCGGAAAAAAATCGGGAAAAATCTGAAAAAATCTGAAAAAAAATATGAAAAAAATCGGGAAAAATCGGGAAAAATCTGAAAAAAATCGGAAAAAAATCGGGAAAAACCTGAAAAAATCGGAAAAAAATCGGAAAAAAATCGGAAAAAAATCGGGAAAAATCGGAAAAAAAATCGGGAAAAAATCGGGAAAAAATCGGGAAAAAAATCTGAAAAAAATCTGAAAAAAATCGGAAAAAAATCGGGAAAAATCGGAAAAAATCGGGAAAAAAATCGGGAAAAAATCGGGAAAAAATCGGGAAAAATCGGGAAAAAAATCGGGAAAAATCGGGAAAAAAATCGGAAAAAAATCGTGAAAAATCTGAAAAAAAATCGGAAAAAATCGGAAAAAATCGGGAAAAATCGGAAAAAAAATCGGAAAAAAATCGGGAAAAATCGGGAAAAAAATCGGAAAAAAATGGGAAAAAATCGGCAAAAAAATCGGGAAAAATCGGGAAAAAAATCGGAGAAAAATCGGGAAAAATCGGAAAAAAAATCGGAAAAAAATCGGGAAAAATCTGAAAAAAAATCGGAAAAAAAATCGGAAAAAAATCGGGAAAAATCGGAAAAAAAATCGGAAAAAAAATCGGAAAAAAAATCGGAAAAAATCGGGAAAAAAAATCGGAAAAAATCGGAAAAAAAATCGGAAAAAAATCGGGAAAAATCTGAAAAAAATCTGAAAAAAAATATGAAAAAAATCGGGAAAAATCGGGAAAAATCGGGAAAAAAATCGGAAAAAAAATCGGGAAAAAAAATCGGGAAAAATCGGAAAAAAAATCGGAAAAAAATCGGGAAAAATCGGGAAAAAAATCGGGAAAAAATCGGGAAAAAATCGAAAAAAATCGGAAAAAATCGGGAAAAAAATCGGAAAAAAATCGGGAAAAATCGGAAAAAAATCGGAAAAAAAATCGGAAAAAAATCGGGAAAAATCGGAAAAAATCGGAAAAAAAATCTGAAAAAAATCTGGAAAAATCGGGAAAAAATCGGGAAAAATCGACAAAAAAATCGGAAAAAAATCGGAAAAATCGGAAAAAAAATCGGAAAAAAAATCGGAAAAAAAATCGGAAAAAAATCTGAAAAAAATCGGGAAAAATCGGGAAAAAAAATCGGGAAAAATCGGAAAAAAAATCGGAAAAAAATCGGGAAAAATCGGGAAAAAAATCGGGAAAAAATCGGGAAAAAATCGAAAAAAATCGGGAAAAATCGGGAAAAAAATCGGGAAAAATCGGGAAAAAAATCGGAAAAAAATCGTGAAAAATCTGAAAAAAATCGGGAAAAATCGGGAAAAAAATCGGGAAAAATCGGAAAAAAAAATCGGAAAAAAATCGGGAAAAATCGGGAAAAAAATCGGAAAAAAATGGGAAAAAATCGGCAAAAAAATCGGGAAAAATCGGGAAAAAAATCGGAGAAAAATCGGGAAAAATCGGAAAAAAAATCGGAAAAAAATCGGGAAAAATCTGAAAAAAAATCGGAAAAAAAATCGGAAAAAAATCGGGAAAAATCGGAAAAAAAATCGGAAAAAAAATCGGAAAAAAAATCGGAAAAAATCGGGAAAAAAAATCGGAAAAAATCGGAAAAAAAATCTGAAAAAAATCTGAAAAAAAATATGAAAAAAATCGGGAAAAATCGGGAAAAATCGGGAAAAAAATCGGAAAAAAAATCGGGAAAAAAAATCGGGAAAAATCGGAAAAAAAATCGGAAAAAAATCGGGAAAAATCGGGAAAAAAATCGGGAAAAAATCGGGAAAAAATCGAAAAAAATCGGAAAAAATCGGGAAAAAAATCGGAAAAAAATCGGGAAAAATCGGAAAAAAATCGGAAAAAAAATCGGAAAAAAATCGGGAAAAATCGGAAAAAATCGGAAAAAAAATCTGAAAAAAATCTGGAAAAATCGGGAAAAAATCGGGAAAAATCGACAAAAAAATCGGAAAAAAATCGGAAAAATCGGAAAAAAAATCGGAAAAAAAATCGGAAAAAAAATCGGAAAAAAATCTGAAAAAAATCGGGAAAAATCGGGAAAAAAAATCGGGAAAAATCGGAAAAAAAATCGGAAAAAAATCGGGAAAAATCGGGAAAAAAATCGGGAAAAAATCGGGAAAAAATCGAAAAAAATCGGGAAAAATCGGGAAAAAAATCGGGAAAAATCGGGAAAAAAATCGGAAAAAAATCGTGAAAAATCTGAAAAAAATCGGGAAAAATCGGGAAAAAAATCGGGAAAAATCGGAAAAAAAAATCGGAAAAAAATCGGGAAAAATCGGGAAAAAAATCGGAAAAAAATGGGAAAAAATCGGCAAAAAAATCGGGAAAAATCGGGAAAAAAATCGGAGAAAAATCGGGAAAAATCGGAAAAAAAATCGGAAAAAAATCGGGAAAAATCTGAAAAAAAATCGGAAAAAAAATCGGAAAAAAATCGGGAAAAATCGGAAAAAAAATCGGAAAAAAAATCGGAAAAAAAATCGGAAAAAATCGGGAAAAAAAATCGGAAAAAATCGGAAAAAAAATCGGAAAAAAATCGGGAAAAATCTGAAAAAATCTGAAAAAAAATATGAAAAAAATCGGGAAAAATCGGGAAAAATCGGGAAAAAAATCGGAAAAAAAATCGGGAAAAAAAATCGGGAAAAATCGGAAAAAAAATCGGAAAAAAATCGGGAAAAACCTGAAAAAATCTGAAAAAAAATATGAAAAAAATCGGGAAAAATCGGGAAAAATCGGGAAAAAAATCGGAAAAAAATCGGGAAAAATCGGAAAAAATCGGAAAAAAAATCGGAAAAAAAATCGGAAAAAAAATCGGAAAAAATCGGAAAAAATCGGAAAAAAAATCGGAAAAAAATCGGGAAAAATCTGAAAAAATCTGAAAAAAAATATGAAAAAAATCGGGAAAAATCGGGAAAAATCTGAAAAAAATCGGAAAAAAATCGGGAAAAACCTGAAAAAATCGGAAAAAAATCGGAAAAAAATCGGAAAAAAATCGGGAAAAATCGGAAAAAAAATCGGGAAAAAATCGGGAAAAAATCGGGAAAAAAATCTGAAAAAAATCTGAAAAAAATCGGAAAAAAATCGGGAAAAATCGGAAAAAATCGGGAAAAAAATCGGGAAAAAATCGGGAAAAAATCGGGAAAAATCGGGAAAAAAATCGGGAAAAATCGGGAAAAAAATCGGAAAAAAATCGTGAAAAATCTGAAAAAAAATCGGAAAAAATCGGAAAAAATCGGGAAAAATCGGAAAAAAAATCGGAAAAAAATCGGGAAAAATCGGGAAAAAAATCGGAAAAAAATGGGAAAAAATCGGCAAAAAAATCGGGAAAAATCGGGAAAAAAATCGGAGAAAAATCGGGAAAAATCGGAAAAAAATCGGAAAAAAATCGGGAAAAATCTGAAAAAAAATCGGAAAAAAAATCGGAAAAAAATCGGGAAAAATCGGAAAAAAAATCGGAAAAAAAATCGGAAAAAAAATCGGAAAAAATCGGGAAAAAAAATCGGAAAAAATCGGAAAAAAAATCGGAAAAAAATCGGGAAAAATCTGAAAAAAATCTGAAAAAAAATATGAAAAAAATCGGGAAAAATCGGGAAAAATCGGGAAAAAAATCGGAAAAAAAATCGGGAAAAAAAATCGGGAAAAATCGGAAAAAAAATCGGAAAAAAATCGGGAAAAATCGGGAAAAAAATCGGGAAAAAATCGGGAAAAAATCGAAAAAAATCGGAAAAAATCGGGAAAAAAATCGGAAAAAAATCGGGAAAAATCGGAAAAAAATCGGAAAAAAAATCGGAAAAAAATCGGGAAAAATCGGAAAAAATCGGAAAAAAAATCTGAAAAAAATCTGGAAAAATCGGGAAAAAATCGGGAAAAATCGACAAAAAAATCGGAAAAAAATCGGAAAAATCGGAAAAAAAATCGGAAAAAAAATCGGAAAAAAAATCGGAAAAAAATCTGAAAAAAATCGGGAAAAATCGGGAAAAAAAATCGGGAAAAATCGGAAAAAAAATCGGAAAAAAATCGGGAAAAATCGGGAAAAAAATCGGGAAAAAATCGGGAAAAAATCGAAAAAAATCGGGAAAAATCGGGAAAAAAATCGGGAAAAATCGGGAAAAAAATCGGAAAAAAATCGTGAAAAATCTGAAAAAAATCGGGAAAAATCGGGAAAAAAATCGGGAAAAATCGGAAAAAAAAATCGGAAAAAAATCGGGAAAAATCGGGAAAAAAATCGGAAAAAAATGGGAAAAAATCGGCAAAAAAATCGGGAAAAATCGGGAAAAAAATCGGAGAAAAATCGGGAAAAATCGGAAAAAAAATCGGAAAAAAATCGGGAAAAATCTGAAAAAAAATCGGAAAAAAAATCGGAAAAAAATCGGGAAAAATCGGAAAAAAAATCGGAAAAAAAATCGGAAAAAAAATCGGAAAAAATCGGGAAAAAAAATCGGAAAAAATCGGAAAAAAAATCTGAAAAAAATCTGAAAAAAAATATGAAAAAAATCGGGAAAAATCGGGAAAAATCGGGAAAAAAATCGGAAAAAAAATCGGGAAAAAAAATCGGGAAAAATCGGAAAAAAAATCGGAAAAAAATCGGGAAAAATCGGGAAAAAAATCGGGAAAAAATCGGGAAAAAATCGAAAAAAATCGGAAAAAATCGGGAAAAAAATCGGAAAAAAATCGGGAAAAATCGGAAAAAAATCGGAAAAAAAATCGGAAAAAAATCGGGAAAAATCGGAAAAAATCGGAAAAAAAATCTGAAAAAAATCTGGAAAAATCGGGAAAAAATCGGGAAAAATCGACAAAAAAATCGGAAAAAAATCGGAAAAATCGGAAAAAAAATCGGAAAAAAAATCGGAAAAAAAATCGGAAAAAAATCTGAAAAAAATCGGGAAAAATCGGGAAAAAAAATCGGGAAAAATCGGAAAAAAAATCGGAAAAAAATCGGGAAAAATCGGGAAAAAAATCGGGAAAAAATCGGGAAAAAATCGAAAAAAATCGGGAAAAATCGGGAAAAAAATCGGGAAAAATCGGGAAAAAAATCGGAAAAAAATCGTGAAAAATCTGAAAAAAATCGGGAAAAATCGGGAAAAAAATCGGGAAAAATCGGAAAAAAAAATCGGAAAAAAATCGGGAAAAATCGGGAAAAAAATCGGAAAAAAATGGGAAAAAATCGGCAAAAAAATCGGGAAAAATCGGGAAAAAAATCGGAGAAAAATCGGGAAAAATCGGAAAAAAAATCGGAAAAAAATCGGGAAAAATCTGAAAAAAAATCGGAAAAAAAATCGGAAAAAAATCGGGAAAAATCGGAAAAAAAATCGGAAAAAAAATCGGAAAAAAAATCGGAAAAAATCGGGAAAAAAAATCGGAAAAAATCGGAAAAAAAATCGGAAAAAAATCGGGAAAAATCTGAAAAAATCTGAAAAAAAATATGAAAAAAATCGGGAAAAATCGGGAAAAATCGGGAAAAAAATCGGAAAAAAAATCGGGAAAAAAAATCGGGAAAAATCGGAAAAAAAATCGGAAAAAAATCGGGAAAAATCGGGAAAAAAATCGGGAAAAAATCGAAAAAAATCGGAAAAAATCGGGAAAAAAATCGGAAAAAAATCGGGAAAAATCGGAAAAAAATCGGAAAAAAAATCGGAAAAAAATCGGGAAAAATCGGAAAAAATCGGAAAAAAAATCTGAAAAAAATCTGGAAAAATCGGGAAAAAATCGGGAAAAATCGGCAAAAAAATCGGAAAAAAATCGGAAAAATCGGAAAAAAAATCGGAAAAAAAATCGGAAAAAAAATCGGAAAAAAATCTGAAAAAAATCGGGAAAAATCGGGAAAAAAAATCGGGAAAAATCGGAAAAAAAATCGGAAAAAAATCGGGAAAAATCGGGAAAAAAATCGGGAAAAAATCGGGAAAAAATCGAAAAAAATCGGAAAAAATCGGGAAAAAAATCGGAAAAAAATCGGGAAAAATCGGAAAAAAATCGGAAAAAAAATCGGAAAAAAATCGGGAAAAATCGGGAAAAAAATCGGGAAAAATCGGAAAAAAAATCGGAAAAAAATCGGGAAAAATCGGAAAAAAAACGGAAAAAAATCGGAAAAAAAATTGGAAAAAAATCGGGAAAAATCGGAAAAAATCGGAAAAAAAATCGGAAAAAAAATCGGGAAAAAAAATCGGGAAAAAAAATCGGAAAAAAAATCGGAAAAAAATCGGGAAAAATCGGAAAAAAAATCGGGAAAAAATCGGAAAAAAATCGGGAAAATCGGAAAAAAAATCGGAAAAAATCGGAAAAAATCGGGAAAAAAATCTGAAAAAAATCTGAGAAAAATCGGAAAAAAATCGGGAAAAATCGGAAAAAAATCGGGAAAAATCGGAAAAAAAATCGGGAAAAATCGGGAAAAAAAATCGGGAAAAATCGGAAAAAATCGGAAAAAAAATCTGAAAAAATCGGGAAAAAAAATCGGAAAAAATCGGAAAAAAAATCGGGAAAAAATCGGAAAAAATCGGAAAAAAAATCGGAAAAAAAATCGGAAAAAAATCGGGAAAATCGGAAAAAAAATCGGAAAAAAATCGGAAAAAAATCGGGAAAAATCGGAAAAAAATCGGGAAAAAACGGAAAAAAAATCGGAAAAAAATCGGGAAAAATCGGGAAAATCGGAAAAAAAAATCGGAAAAAATCGGAAAAAATCGGGAAAATCGGAAAAAAAATCGGAAAAAATCGGAAAAAATCGGGAAAAAAATCTGAAAAAAATCTGAGAAAAATCGGAAAAAAATCGGGAAAAATCGGAAAAAAATCGGGAAAAATCGGAAAAAAAATCGGGAAAAATCGGGAAAAAAAATCGGGAAAAAATCGGAAAAAATCGGAAAAAAAATCGGAAAAAAAATCGGAAAAAAATCGGGAAAATCGGAAAAAAAATCGGAAAAAATCGGAAAAAATCGGGAAAAAAATCTGAAAAAAATCTGAAAAAAATCGGAAAAAAATCGGGAAAAATCGAAAAAAAATCGGGAAAAATCGGAAAAATCGGAAAAAAATTCGGAAAAAAATGGAAAAAAATCGGAAAGCAATCGGGAAAAATCGGGAAAAAAATCGGGAAAAATCGGAAAAAAAATCGGAGAAAAATCGGGAAAAATCGGAAAAAAAATCGGAAAAAAATCTGGAAAAATCGGGAAAAATCGGAAAAAAAATCGGAGAAAAATCGGGAAAAATCGGAAAAAAAATCGGAAAAAAATCTGGAAAAATCGGGAAAAAATCGGGAAAAATCGGAAAAAAAATCGGAAAAAAATCGGAAAAATCGGAAAAAAAATCGGAAAAAAAATCGGGAAAAAAAATCGGGAAAAATCGGAAAAAAAATCGGAAAAAAATCGGGAAAAATCGGGAAAAAAATCGGGAAAAAATCGGGAAAAAATCGAAAAAAATCGGAAAAAATCGGGAAAAAAATCGGAAAAAAATCGGGAAAAATCGGAAAAAAATCGGAAAAAAAATCGGAAAAAAATCGGGAAAAATCGGAAAAAATCGGAAAAAAAATCTGAAAAAATCGGGAAAAAAAATCGGAAAAAAATCTGGAAAAATCGGGAAAAATCGGAAAAAAAATCGGAGAAAAATCGGGAAAAATCGGAAAAAAAATCGGAAAAAAATCTGGAAAAATCGGGAAAAAATCGGGAAAAATCGGCAAAAAAACTGGAAAAAAATCGGAAAAATCGGAAAAAAAATCGGAAAAAAAATCGGAAAAAAAATCGGAAAAAAATCGGAAAAAAATCGGAAAAAAATCGGGAAAAATCGGGAAAAAAAATCGGGAAAAATCGGAAAAAAAATCGGAAAAAAATCGGGAAAAATCGGGAAAAAAATCGGGAAAAAATCGGGAAAAAATCGAAAAAAATCGGAAAAAATCGGGAAAAAAATCGGAAAAAAATCGGAAAAAATCGGAAAAAAATCGGAAAAAAAATCGGAAAAAAATCGGGAAAAATCGGGAAAAAAATCGGGAAAAATCGGAAAAAAAATCGGAAAAAAATCGGGAAAAATCGGAAAAAAATCGGAAAAAAATCGGAAAAAAAATCGGAAAAAAATCGGGAAAAATCGGAAAAAATCGGAAAAAAAATCGGAAAAAAAATCGGGAAAAAAAATCGGGAAAAAAAATCGGAAAAAATCGGAAAAAAAAATCGGAAAAAAATCGGGAAAAATCTGAAAAAATCTGAAAAAAAATATGAAAAAAATCGGGAAAAATCGGGAAAAATCGGGAAAAAAATCGGAAAAAAATCGGGAAAAATCGGAAAAAAAATCGGAAAAAAATCGGGAAAAATCGGGAAAAAAATCGGAAAAAATGGGAAAGAAACGGCAAAAAAATCGGGAAAAATCGGGAAAAAAATCGGAGAAAAATCGGGAAAAATCGGAAAAAAAATCGGAAAAAAATCGGGAAAAACCTGAAAAAATCTGAAAAAAAATATGAAAAAAATCGGGAAAAATCGGGAAAAATCTGAAAAAAATCGGAAAAAAATCGGGAAAAACCTGAAAAAATCGGAAAAAAATCGGAAAAAAATCGGAAAAAAATCGGGAAAAATCGGAAAAAAAATCGGGAAAAAATCGGGAAAAAATCGGGAAAAAAATCTGAAAAAAATCTGAAAAAAATCGGAAAAAAATCGGGAAAAATCGGAAAAAATCGGGAAAAAAATCGGGAAAAAATCGGGAAAAAATCGGGAAAAATCGGGAAAAAAATCGGGAAAAATCGGGAAAAAAATCGGAGAAAAAATCGGGAAAAAATCGAAAAAAATCGGGAAAAATCGGGAAAAAAATCGGAAAAAAATCGTGAAAAATCTGAAAAAAAATCGGAAAAAATCGGTAAAAATCGGGAAAAATCGGAAAAAAATCGGAAAAAAATCGGGAAAAATCGGGAAAAAAATCGGAAAAAAATGGGAAAAAATCGGCAAAAAAATCGGGAAAAATCGGGAAAAAAATCGGAGAAAAATCGGGAAAAATCGGAAAAAAAATCGGAAAAAAATCGGGAAAAATCTGAAAAAAAATCGGAAAAAAAATCGGAAAAAAATCGGGAAAAATCGGAAAAAAAATC
Source organism: Oncorhynchus mykiss (assembly GCF_057628025.1). Classification (NCBI taxonomy): domain Eukaryota; kingdom Metazoa; phylum Chordata; class Actinopteri; order Salmoniformes; family Salmonidae; genus Oncorhynchus; species Oncorhynchus mykiss. Next base: position 27,117 of record NW_028322061.1, read on the forward strand.
GGAAAAAAAATCGGAAAAAAAATCGGAAAAAATCGGGAAAAAAAATCGGAAAAAATCGGAAAAAAAATCGGAAAAAAATCGGGAAAAATCTGAAAAAATCTGAAAAAAAATATGAAAAAAATCGGGAAAAATCGGGAAAAATCGGGAAAAATCGGGAAAAAAATCGGAAAAAAAATCGGGAAAAAAAATCGGGAAAAATCGGAAAAAAAATCGGAAAAAAATCGGGAAAAATCGGGAAAAAAATCGGGAAAAAATCGGGAAAAAATCGAAAAAAATCGGAAAAAATCGGGAAAAAAATCGGAAAAAAATCGGGAAAAATCGGAAAAAAATCGGAAAAAAAATCGGAAAAAAATCGGGAAAAATCGGAAAAAATCGGAAAAAAAATCTGAAAAAATCGGGAAAAAAAATCGGAAAAAAATCTGGAAAAATCGGGAAAAATCGGAAAAAAAATCGGAGAAAAATCGGGAAAAATCGGAAAAAAAATCGGAAAAAAATCTGGAAAAATCGGGAAAAAATCGGGAAAAATCGGCAAAAAAATCGGAAAAAAATCGGAAAAATCGGAAAAAAAATCGGAAAAAAAATCGGGAAAAAAATCGGAAAAAAATCGGAAAAAAATCTGAAAAAAATCGGGAAAAATCGGGAAAAAAAATCGGGAAAAATCGGAAAAAAAATCGGAAAAAAATCGGGAAAAATCGGGAAAAAAATCGGGAAAAAATCGGGAAAAAATCGAAAAAAATCGGAAAAAATCGGGAAAAAAATCGGAAAAAAATCGGGAAAAATCGGAAAAAAATCGGAAAAAAAATCGGAAAAAAATCGGGAAAAATCGGGAAAAAAATCGGGAAAAATCGGAAAAAAAATCGGAAAAAAATCGGGAAAAATCGGAAAAAAATCGGAAAAAAATCGGAAAAAAAATCGGAAAAAAATCGGGAAAAATCGGAAAAAATCGGAAAAAAAATCGGAAAAAAAATCGGGAAAAAAAATCGGGAAAAAAAATCGGAAAAAATCGGAAAAAAAAATCGGAAAAAAATCGGGAAAAATCTGAAAAAATCTGAAAAAAAATATGAAAAAAATCGGGAAAAATCGGGAAAAATCGGGAAAAAAATCGGAAAAAAATCGGGAAAAATCGGAAAAAAAATCGGAAAAAAATCGGGAAAAATCGGGAAAAAAATCGGAAAAAATGGGAAAGAAACGGCAAAAAAATCGGGAAAAATCGGGAAAAAAATCGGAGAAAAATCGGGAAAAATCGGAAAAAAAATCGGAAAAAAATCGGGAAAAACCTGAAAAAATCTGAAAAAAAATATGAAAAAAATCGGGAAAAATCGGGAAAAATCGGGAAAAAAATCGGAAAAAAATCGGGAAAAATCGGAAAAAATCGGAAAAAAATCGGAAAAAAAATCGGAAAAAATCGGGAAAAAAAATCGGGAAAAATCGGAAAAAAATCGGGAAAAATCGGGAAAAAAATCGGGAAAAATCGGGAAAAAAATCGGGAAAAATCGGAAAAAAATCTGAAAAAAATCGGAAAAAAATCGGGAAAAATCGGGAAAAAAATCTGAAAAAAATCTGAAAAAAATCGGAAAAAAATCGGGAAAAATCGGAAAAAAATCGGGAAAAATCGGAAAAAAAATCGGGAAAAATCGGGAAAAAAAATCGGGAAAAATCGGAAAAAATCGGAAAAAAAATCTGAAAAAAATCGGGAAAAAAAATCGGAAAAAATCGGAAAAAATCGGAAAAAATCGGAAAAAATCGGAAAAAAAATCGGGAAAAAAATCGGAAAAAAATCGGGAAAATCGGAAAAAAAATCGGAAAAAATCGGAAAAAATCGGGAAAAAAATCTGAAAAAAATCGGAAAAAAATCGGGAAAAATCGGGAAAAAATCGGAAAAAAATCGGGAAAAATCGGAAAAAAAATCGGAAAAAAAATCGGAAAAAAATCGGGAAAAATCGGGAAAAAAATCTGAAAAAAAATCTGAAAAAAATCGGGAAAAAATCGGGAAAAATCGGAAAAAAAATCGGAAAAAAATCGGGAAAAATCGGAAAAAAAATCGGAAAAAAATCGGAAAAATCGGAAAAAAAATCGGAAAAAAAATCGGAAAAAAATCGGAAAAAAATCGGAAAAAAATCGGGAAAAATCGGAAAAAATTGGGAAAAATCGGGAAAAATCGGGAAAAAAATCGGAAAAAAATCTGAAAAAAATCGGAAAAAAATCGGGAAAAATCGGAAAAAAAATCGGAAAAAAATCGGAAAAATCGGAAAAAAATTCGGAAAAAAATGGAAAAAAATCGGAAAGCAATCGGGAAAAATCGGGAAAAAAATCGGGAAAAATCGGAAAAAAAATCGGAGAAAAATCGGGAAAAATCGGAAAAAAAATCGGAAAAAAATCTGGAAAAATCGGGAAAAATCGGAAAAAAAATCGGAGAAAAATCGGGAAAAATCGGAAAAAAAATCGGAAAAAAATCTGGAAAAATCGGGAAAAAAATCGGAAAAAAATCGGGAAAAATCGGGAAAAAAATCGGGAAAAAATCGGGAAAAAATCGAAAAAAATCGGAAAAAATCGGGAAAAAAATCGGAAAAAAATCGGGAAAAATCGGAAAAAAATCGGAAAAAAAATCGGAAAAAAATCGGGAAAAATCGGAAAAAATCGGAAAAAAAATCTGAAAAAATCGGGAAAAAAAATCGGAAAAAAATCTGGAAAAATCGGGAAAAATCGGAAAAAAAATCGGAGAAAAATCGGGAAAAATCGGAAAAAAAATCGGAAAAAAATCTGGAAAAATCGGGAAAAAATCGGGAAAAATCGGCAAAAAAATCGGAAAAAAATCGGAAAAATCGGAAAAAAAATCGGAAAAAAAATCGGAAAAAAAATCGGAAAAAAATCGGAAAAAAATCGGAAAAAAATCGGGAAAAATCGGGAAAAAAAATCGGGAAAAATCGGAAAAAAAATCGGAAAAAAATCGGGAAAAATCGGGAAAAAAATCGGGAAAAAATCGGGAAAAAATCGAAAAAAATCGGAAAAAATCGGGAAAAAAATCGGAAAAAAATCGGAAAAAATCGGAAAAAAATCGGAAAAAAAATCGGAAAAAAATCGGGAAAAATCGGGAAAAAAATCGGGAAAAATCGGAAAAAAAATCGGAAAAAAATCGGGAAAAATCGGAAAAAAATCGGAAAAAAATCGGAAAAAAAATCGGAAAAAAATCGGGAAAAATCGGAAAAAATCGGAAAAAAAATCGGAAAAAAAATCGGGAAAAAAAATCGGGAAAAAAAATCGGAAAAAATCGGAAAAAAAAATCGGAAAAAAATCGGGAAAAATCTGAAAAAATCTGAAAAAAAATATGAAAAAAATCGGGAAAAATCGGAAAAAATCGGGAAAAAAATCGGAAAAAAATCGGGAAAAATCGGAAAAAAAATCGGAAAAAAATCGGGAAAAATCGGGAAAAAAATCGGAAAAAATGGGAAAGAAACGGCAAAAAAATCGGGAAAAATCGGGAAAAAAATCGGAGAAAAATCGGGAAAAATCGGAAAAAAAATCGGAAAAAAATCGGGAAAAACCTGAAAAAATCTGAAAAAAAATATGAAAAAAATCGGGAAAAATCGGGAAAAATCGGGAAAAAAATCGGAAAAAAATCGGGAAAAATCGGAAAAAATCGGAAAAAAAATCGGAAAAAAAATCGGAAAAAAAATCGGAAAAAATCGGAAAAAATCGGAAAAAAAATCGGAAAAAAATCGGGAAAAATCTGAAAAAATCTGAAAAAAAATATGAAAAAAATCGGGAAAAATCGGGAAAAATCTGAAAAAAATCGGAAAAAAATCGGGAAAAACCTGAAAAAATCGGAAAAAAATCGGAAAAAAATCGGAAAAAAATCGGGAAAAATCGGAAAAAAAATCGGGAAAAAATCGGGAAAAAATCGGGAAAAAAATCTGAAAAAAATCTGAAAAAAATCGGAAAAAAATCGGGAAAAATCGGAAAAAATCGGGAAAAAAATCGGGAAAAAATCGGGAAAAAATCGGGAAAAATCGGGAAAAAAATCGGGAAAAATCGGGAAAAAAATCGGAAAAAAATCGTGAAAAATCTGAAAAAAAATCGGAAAAAATCGGAAAAAATCGGGAAAAATCGGAAAAAAAATCGGAAAAAAATCGGGAAAAATCGGGAAAAAAATCGGAAAAAAATGGGAAAAAATCGGCAAAAAAATCGGAAAAAAATCGGGAAAAATCGGAAAAAAATCGGAAAAAAATCGGGAAAAATCGGGAAAAAAATCGGGAAAAATCGGAAAAAAAATCGGAAAAAAATCGGGAAAAATCGGAAAAAAAACGGAAAAAAATCGGAAAAAAAATTGGAAAAAAATCGGGAAAAATCGGAAAAAATCGGAAAAAAAATCGGAAAAAAAATCGGGAAAAAAAATCGGGAAAAAAAATCGGAAAAAAAATCGGAAAAAAATCGGGAAAAATCGGAAAAAAAATCGGGAAAAAATCGGAAAAAAATCGGGAAAATCGGAAAAAAAATCGGAAAAAATCGGAAAAAATCGGGAAAAAAATCTGAAAAAAATCTGAGAAAAATCGGAAAAAAATCGGGAAAAATCGGAAAAAAATCGGGAAAAATCGGAAAAAAAATCGGGAAAAATCGGGAAAAAAAATCGGGAAAAATCGGAAAAAATCGGAAAAAAAATCTGAAAAAATCGGGAAAAAAAATCGGAAAAAATCGGAAAAAAAATCGGGAAAAAATCGGAAAAAATCGGAAAAAAAATCGGAAAAAAAATCGGAAAAAAATCGGGAAAATCGGAAAAAAAATCGGAAAAAAATCGGAAAAAAATCGGGAAAAATCGGAAAAAAATCGGGAAAAAACGGAAAAAAAATCGGAAAAAAATCGGGAAAAATCGGGAAAATCGGAAAAAAAAATCGGAAAAAATCGGAAAAAATCGGGAAAATCGGAAAAAAAATCGGAAAAAATCGGAAAAAATCGGGAAAAAAATCTGAAAAAAATCTGAGAAAAATCGGAAAAAAATCGGGAAAAATCGGAAAAAAATCGGGAAAAATCGGAAAAAAAATCGGGAAAAATCGGGAAAAAAAATCGGGAAAAAATCGGAAAAAATCGGAAAAAAAATCGGAAAAAAAATCGGAAAAAAATCGGGAAAATCGGAAAAAAATCGGAAAAATCGGAAAAAATCGGGAAAAAAATCTGAAAAAAATCTGAAAAAAATCGGAAAAAAATCGGGAAAAATCGAAAAAAAATCGGGAAAAATCGGAAAAATCGGAAAAAAATTCGGAAAAAAATGGAAAAAAATCGGAAAGCAATCGGGAAAAATCGGGAAAAAAATCGGGAAAAATCGGAAAAAAAATCGGAGAAAAATCGGGAAAAATCGGAAAAAAAATCGGAAAAAAATCTGGAAAAATCGGGAAAAATCGGAAAAAAAATCGGAGAAAAATCGGGAAAAATCGGAAAAAAAATCGGAAAAAAATCTGGAAAAATCGGGAAAAAATCGGGAAAAATCGGAAAAAAAATCGGAAAAAAATCGGAAAAATCGGAAAAAAATCGGAAAAAAAATCGGGAAAAAAAATCGGGAAAAATCGGAAAAAAAATCGGAAAAAAATCGGGAAAAATCGGGAAAAAAATCGGGAAAAAATCGGGAAAAAATCGAAAAAAATCGGAAAAAATCGGGAAAAAAATCGGAAAAAAATCGGGAAAAATCGGAAAAAAATCGGAAAAAAAATCGGAAAAAAATCGGGAAAAATCGGAAAAAATCGGAAAAAAAATCTGAAAAAATCGGGAAAAAAAATCGGAAAAAAATCTGGAAAAATCGGGAAAAATCGGAAAAAAAATCGGAGAAAAATCGGGAAAAATCGGAAAAAAAATCGGAAAAAAATCTGGAAAAATCGGGAAAAAATCGGGAAAAATCGGCAAAAAAACTGGAAAAAAATCGGAAAAATCGGAAAAAAAATCGGAAAAAAAATCGGAAAAAAAATCGGAAAAAAATCGGAAAAAAATCGGAAAAAAATCGGGAAAAATCGGGAAAAAAAATCGGGAAAAATCGGAAAAAAAATCGGAAAAAAATCGGGAAAAATCGGGAAAAAAATCGGGAAAAAATCGGGAAAAAATCGAAAAAAATCGGAAAAAATCGGGAAAAAAATCGGAAAAAAATCGGAAAAAATCGGAAAAAAATCGGAAAAAAAATCGGAAAAAAATCGGGAAAAATCGGGAAAAAAATCGGGAAAAATCGGAAAAAAAATCGGAAAAAAATCGGGAAAAATCGGAAAAAAATCGGAAAAAAATCGGAAAAAAAATCGGAAAAAAATCGGGAAAAATCGGAAAAAATCGGAAAAAAAATCGGAAAAAAAATCGGGAAAAAAAATCGGGAAAAAAAATCGGAAAAAATCGGAAAAAAAAATCGGAAAAAAATCGGGAAAAATCTGAAAAAATCTGAAAAAAAATATGAAAAAAATCGGGAAAAATCGGGAAAAATCGGGAAAAAAATCGGAAAAAAATCGGGAAAAATCGGAAAAAAAATCGGAAAAAAATCGGGAAAAATCGGGAAAAAAATCGGAAAAAATGGGAAAGAAACGGCAAAAAAATCGGGAAAAATCGGGAAAAAAATCGGAGAAAAATCGGGAAAAATCGGAAAAAAAATCGGAAAAAAATCGGGAAAAACCTGAAAAAATCTGAAAAAAAATATGAAAAAAATCGGGAAAAATCGGGAAAAATCTGAAAAAAATCGGAAAAAAATCGGGAAAAACCTGAAAAAATCGGAAAAAAATCGGAAAAAAATCGGAAAAAAATCGGGAAAAATCGGAAAAAAAATCGGGAAAAAATCGGGAAAAAATCGGGAAAAAAATCTGAAAAAAATCTGAAAAAAATCGGAAAAAAATCGGGAAAAATCGGAAAAAATCGGGAAAAAAATCGGGAAAAAATCGGGAAAAAATCGGGAAAAATCGGGAAAAAAATCGGGAAAAATCGGGAAAAAAATCGGAGAAAAAATCGGGAAAAAATCGAAAAAAATCGGGAAAAATCGGGAAAAAAATCGGAAAAAAATCGTGAAAAATCTGAAAAAAAATCGGAAAAAATCGGTAAAAATCGGGAAAAATCGGAAAAAAATCGGAAAAAAATCGGGAAAAATCGGGAAAAAAATCGGAAAAAAATGGGAAAAAATCGGCAAAAAAATCGGGAAAAATCGGGAAAAAAATCGGAGAAAAATCGGGAAAAATCGGAAAAAAAATCGGAAAAAAATCGGGAAAAATCTGAAAAAAAATCGGAAAAAAAATCGGAAAAAAATCGGGAAAAATCGGAAAAAAAATCGGAAAAAAAATCGGAAAAAAAATCGGAAAAAATCGGGAAAAAAAATCGGAAAAAATCGGAAAAAAAATCGGAAAAAAATCGGGAAAAATCTGAAAAAATCTGAAAAAAAACATGAAAAAAATCGGGAAAAATCGGGAAAAATCGGGAAAAATCGGGAAAAAAATCGGAAAAAAAATCGGGAAAAAAAATCGGGAAAAATCGGAAAAAAAATCGGAAAAAAATCGGGAAAAATCGGGAAAAAAATCGGGAAAAAATCGGGAAAAAATCGAAAAAAATCGGAAAAAATCGGGAAAAAAATCGGAAAAAAATCGGGAAAAATCGGAAAAAAATCGGAAAAAAAATCGGAAAAAAATCGGGAAAAATCGGAAAAAATCGGAAAAAAAATCTGAAAAAATCGGGAAAAAAAATCGGAAAAAAATCTGGAAAAATCGGGAAAAATCGGAAAAAAAATCGGAGAAAAATCGGGAAAAATCGGAAAAAAAATCGGAAAAAAATCTGGAAAAATCGGGAAAAAAATCGGGAAAAAATCGGGAAAAATCGGAAAAAAAATCGGAAAAAAATCGGGAAAAATCGGGAAAAATCGGGAAAAATCGGGAAAAAAATCGGAAAAAAAATCGGGAAAAAAAATCGGGAAAAATCGGAAAAAAAATCGGAAAAAAATCGGGAAAAATCGGGAAAAAAATCGGGAAAAAATCGGGAAAAAATCGAAAAAAATCGGAAAAAATCGGGAAAAAAATCGGAAAAAAATCGGGAAAAATCGGAAAAAAATCGGAAAAAAAATCGGAAAAAAATCGGGAAAAATCGGAAAAAATCGGAAAAAAAATCTGAAAAAATCGGGAAAAAAAATCGGAAAAAAATCTGGAAAAATCGGGAAAAATCGGAAAAAAAATCGGAGAAAAATCGGGAAAAATCGGAAAAAAAATCGGAAAAAAATCTGGAAAAATCGGGAAAAAATCGGGAAAAATCGGCAAAAAAATCGGAAAAAAATCGGAAAAATCGGAAAAAAAATCGGAAAAAAAATCGGGAAAAAAATCGGAAAAAAATCGGAAAAAAATCTGAAAAAAATCGGGAAAAATCGGGAAAAAAAATCGGGAAAAATCGGAAAAAAAATCGGAAAAAAATCGGGAAAAATCGGGAAAAAAATCGGGAAAAAATCGGGAAAAAATCGAAAAAAATCGGAAAAAATCGGGAAAAAAATCGGAAAAAAATCGGGAAAAATCGGAAAAAAATCGGAAAAAAAATCGGAAAAAAATCGGGAAAAATCGGGAAAAAAATCGGGAAAAATCGGAAAAAAAATCGGAAAAAAATCGGGAAAAATCGGAAAAAAATCGGAAAAAAATCGGAAAAAAAATCGGAAAAAAATCGGGAAAAATCGGAAAAAATCGGAAAAAAAATCGGAAAAAAAATCGGGAAAAAAAATCGGGAAAAAAAATCGGAAAAAATCGGAAAAAAAATCGGAAAAAAATCGGGAAAAATCTGAAAAAATCTGAAAAAAAATATGAAAAAAATCGGGAAAAATCGGGAAAAATCGGGAAAAAAATCGGAAAAAAATCGGGAAAAATCGGAAAAAAAATCGGAAAAAAATCGGGAAAAATCGGGAAAAAAATCGGAAAAAATGGGAAAGAAACGGCAAAAAAATCGGGAAAAATCGGGAAAAAAATCGGAGAAAAATCGGGAAAAATCGGAAAAAAAATCGGAAAAAAATCGGGAAAAACCTGAAAAAATCTGAAAAAAAATATGAAAAAAATCGGGAAAAATCGGGAAAAATCGGGAAAAAAATCGGAAAAAAATCGGGAAAAATCGGAAAAAATCGGAAAAAAATCGGAAAAAAAATCGGAAAAAATCGGGAAAAAAAATCGGGAAAAATCGGAAAAAAATCGGGAAAAATCGGGAAAAAAATCGGGAAAAATCGGGAAAAAAATCGGGAAAAATCGGAAAAAAATCTGAAAAAAATCGGAAAAAAATCGGGAAAAATCGGGAAAAAAATCTGAAAAAAATCTGAAAAAAATCGGAAAAAAATCGGGAAAAATCGGAAAAAAATCGGGAAAAATCGGAAAAAAAATCGGGAAAAATCGGGAAAAAAAATCGGGAAAAATCGGAAAAAATCGGAAAAAAAATCTGAAAAAAATCGGGAAAAAAAATCGGAAAAAATCGGAAAAAATCGGAAAAAATCGGAAAAAATCGGAAAAAAAATCGGGAAAAAAATCGGAAAAAAATCGGGAAAATCGGAAAAAAAATCGGAAAAAATCGGAAAAAATCGGGAAAAAAATCTGAAAAAAATCGGAAAAAAATCGGGAAAAATCGGGAAAAAATCGGAAAAAAATCGGGAAAAATCGGAAAAAAAATCGGAAAAAAAATCGGAAAAAATCGGGAAAAATCGGGAAAAAAATCTGAAAAAAAATCTGAAAAAAATCGGGAAAAAATCGGGAAAAATCGGAAAAAAAATCGGAAAAAAATCGGGAAAAATCGGAAAAAAATCGGAAAAAAATCGGAAAAATCGGAAAAAAAATCGGAAAAAAAATCGGAAAAAAATCGGAAAAAAATCGGAAAAAAATCGGGAAAAATCGGAAAAAATTGGGAAAAATCGGGAAAAATCGGGAAAAAAATCGGAAAAAAATCTGAAAAAAATCGGAAAAAAATCGGGAAAAATCGGAAAAAAAATCGGAAAAAAATCGGAAAAATCGGAAAAAAATTCGGAAAAAAATGGAAAAAAATCGGAAAGCAATCGGGAAAAATCGGGAAAAAAATCGGGAAAAATCGGAAAAAAAATCGGAGAAAAATCGGGAAAAATCGGAAAAAAAATCGGAAAAAAATCTGGAAAAATCGGGAAAAATCGGAAAAAAAATCGGAGAAAAATCGGGAAAATCGGAAAAAAAATCGGAAAAAAATCTGGAAAAATCGGGAAAAAATCGGGAAAAATCGGAAAAAAAATCGGAAAAAAATCGGAAAAATCGGAAAAAAAATCGGAAAAAAAATCGGGAAAAAAAATCGGGAAAAATCGGAAAAAAAATCGGAAAAAAATCGGGAAAAATCGGGAAAAAAATCGGGAAAAAATCGGGAAAAAATCGAAAAAAATCGGAAAAAATCGGGAAAAAAATCGGAAAAAAATCGGGAAAAATCGGAAAAAAATCGGAAAAAAAATCGGAAAAAAATCGGGAAAAATCGGAAAAAATCGGAAAAAAAATCTGAAAAAATCGGGAAAAAAAATCGGAAAAAAATCTGGAAAAATCGGGAAAAATCGGAAAAAAAATCGGAGAAAAATCGGGAAAAATCGGAAAAAAAATCGGAAAAAAATCTGGAAAAATCGGGAAAAAATCGGGAAAAATCGGCAAAAAAATCGGAAAAAAATCGGAAAAATCGGAAAAAAAATCGGAAAAAAAATCGGAAAAAAAATCGGAAAAAAATCGGAAAAAAATCGGAAAAAATCGGGAAAAAAAATCGGGAAAAATCGGAAAAAAATCGGGAAAAATCGGGAAAAAAATCGGGAAAAATCGGGAAAAAAATCGGGAAAAATCGGAAAAAAATCTGAAAAAAATCGGAAAAAAATCGGGAAAAATCGGGAAAAAAATCTGAAAAAAATCTGAAAAAAATCGGAAAAAAATCGGGAAAAATCGGAAAAAAATCGGGAAAAATCGGAAAAAAAATCGGGAAAAATCGGGAAAAAAATCGGGAAAAATCGGGAAAAAAATCGGGAAAAATCGGAAAAAAATCTGAAAAAAATCGGAAAAAAATCGGGAAAAATCGGGAAAAAAATCGGGAAAAATCGGGAAAAAAATCGGAAAAAATGGGAAAGAAACGGCAAAAAAATCGGGAAAAATCGGGAAAAAAATCGGAGAAAAATCGGGAAAAATCGGAAAAAAAATCGGAAAAAAATCGGGAAAAACCTGAAAAAATCTGAAAAAAAATATGAAAAAAATCGGGAAAAATCGGGAAAAATCGGGAAAAAAATCGGAAAAAAATCGGGAAAAATCGGAAAAAATCGGAAAAAAATCGGAAAAAAAATCGGAAAAAATCGGGAAAAAAAATCGGGAAAAATCGGAAAAAAATCGGGAAAAATCGGGAAAAAAATCGGGAAAAATCGGGAAAAAAATCGGGAAAAATCGGAAAAAAATCTGAAAAAAATCGGAAAAAAATCGGGAAAAATCGGGAAAAAAATCTGAAAAAAATCTGAAAAAAATCGGAAAAAAATCGGGAAAAATCGGAAAAAAATCGGGAAAAATCGGAAAAAAAATCGGGAAAAATCGGGAAAAAAAATCGGGAAAAATCGGAAAAAATCGGAAAAAAAATCTGAAAAAAATCGGGAAAAAAAATCGGAAAAAATCGGAAAAAATCGGAAAAAATCGGAAAAAATCGGAAAAAAATCGGGAAAAAAATCGGAAAAAAATCGGGAAAATCGGAAAAAAAATCGGAAAAAATCGGAAAAAATCGGGAAAAAAATCTGAAAAAAATCGGAAAAAAATCGGGAAAAATCGGGAAAAAATCGGAAAAAAATCGGGAAAAATCGGAAAAAAAATCGGAAAAAAAATCGGAAAAAAATCGGGAAAAATCGGGAAAAAAATCTGAAAAAAAATCTGAAAAAAATCGGGAAAAAATCGGGAAAAATCGGAAAAAAAATCGGAAAAAAATCGGGAAAAATCGGAAAAAAAATCGGAAAAAAATCGGAAAAATCGGAAAAAAAATCGGAAAAAAAATCGGAAAAAAATCGGAAAAAAATCGGAAAAAAATCGGGAAAAATCGGAAAAAATTGGGAAAAATCGGGAAAAATCGGGAAAAAAATCGGAAAAAAATCTGAAAAAAATCGGAAAAAAATCGGGAAAAATCGGAAAAAAAATCGGAAAAAAATCGGAAAAATCGGAAAAAAATTCGGAAAAAAATGGAAAAAAATCGGAAAGCAATCGGGAAAAATCGGGAAAAAAATCGGGAAAAATCGGAAAAAAAATCGGAGAAAAATCGGGAAAAATCGGAAAAAAAATCGGAAAAAAATCTGGAAAAATCGGGAAAAATCGGAAAAAAATCGGAGAAAAATCGGGAAAAATCGGAAAAAAAATCGGAAAAAAATCTGGAAAAATCGGGAAAAAATCGGGAAAAATCGGAAAAAAAATCGGAAAAAAATCGGAAAAATCGGAAAAAAAATCGGAAAAAAAATCGGGAAAAAAAATCGGGAAAAATCGGAAAAAAAATCGGAAAAAAATCGGGAAAAATCGGGAAAAAAATCGGGAAAAAATCGGGAAAAAATCGAAAAAAATCGGAAAAAATCGGGAAAAAAATCGGAAAAAAATCGGGAAAAATCGGAAAAAAATCGGAAAAAAAATCGGAAAAAAATCGGGAAAAATCGGAAAAAATCGGAAAAAAAATCTGAAAAAATCGGGAAAAAAAATCGGAAAAAAATCTGGAAAAATCGGGAAAAATCGGAAAAAAAATCGGAGAAAAATCGGGAAAAATCGGAAAAAAAATCGGAAAAAAATCTGGAAAAATCGGGAAAAAATCGGGAAAAATCGGCAAAAAAATCGGAAAAAAATCGGAAAAATCGGAAAAAAAATCGGAAAAAAAATCGGAAAAAAAATCGGAAAAAAATCGGAAAAAAATCGGAAAAAAATCGGGAAAAATCGGGAAAAAAATCGGGAAAAATCGGAAAAAAAATCGGAAAAAAATCGGGAAAAATCGGGAAAAAAATCGGGAAAAAATCGGGAAAAAATCGAAAAAAATCGGAAAAAATCGGGAAAAAAATCGGAAAAAAATCGGAAAAAATCGGAAAAAAATCGGAAAAAAAATCGGAAAAAAATCGGGAAAAATCGGGAAAAAAATCGGGAAAAATCGGAAAAAAAATCTGAAAAAAATCGGGAAAAATCGGAAAAAAATCGGAAAAAAATCGGAAAAAAAATCGGAAAAAAATCGGGAAAAATCGGAAAAAATCGGAAAAAAAATCGGAAAAAAAATCGGGAAAAAAAATCGGGAAAAAAAATCGGAAAAAATCGGAAAAAAAAATCGGAAAAAAATCGGGAAAAATCTGAAAAAATCTGAAAAAAAATATGAAAAAAATCGGGAAAAATCGGAAAAAATCGGGAAAAAAATCGGAAAAAAATCGGGAAAAATCGGAAAAAAAATCGGAAAAAAATCGGGAAAAATCGGGAAAAAAATCGGAAAAAAAATCGGAAAAAAATCTGAAAAAAATCGGGAAAAATCGGGAAAAAAAAATCGGGAAAAATCGGAAAAAAAATCGGAAAAAAATCGGGAAAAATCGGGAAAAAAATCGGGAAAAAATCGGGAAAAAATCGAAAAAAATCGGAAAAAATCGGGAAAAAAATCGGAAAAAAATCGGGAAAAATCGGAAAAAAATCGGAAAAAAAATCGGAAAAAAATCGGGAAAAATCGGGAAAAAAATCGGGAAAAATCGGAAAAAAAATCGGAAAAAAATCGGGAAAAATCGGAAAAAAAACGGAAAAAAATCGGAAAAAAAATTGGAAAAAAATCGGGAAAAATCGGAAAAAATCGGAAAAAAAATCGGAAAAAAAATCGGGAAAAAAAATCGGGAAAAAAAATCGGAAAAAAAATCGGAAAAAAATCGGGAAAAATCGGAAAAAAAATCGGGAAAAAATCGGAAAAAAATCGGGAAAATCGGAAAAAAAATCGGAAAAAATCGGAAAAAATCGGGAAAAAAATCTGAAAAAAATCTGAGAAAAATCGGAAAAAAATCGGGAAAAATCGGAAAAAAATCGGGAAAAATCGGAAAAAAAATCGGGAAAAATCGGGAAAAAAAATCGGGAAAAATCGGAAAAAATCGGAAAAAAAATCTGAAAAAATCGGGAAAAAAAATCGGAAAAAATCGGAAAAAAAATCGGGAAAAAATCGGAAAAAATCGGAAAAAAAATCGGAAAAAAAATCGGAAAAAAATCGGGAAAATCGGAAAAAAAATCGGAAAAAAATCGGAAAAAAATCGGGAAAAATCGGAAAAAAATCGGGAAAAAACGGAAAAAAAATCGGAAAAAAATCGGGAAAAATCGGGAAAATCGGAAAAAAAATCGGAAAAAATCGGAAAAAATCGGGAAAATCGGAAAAAAAATCGGAAAAAATCGGAAAAAATCGGGAAAAAAATCTGAAAAAAATCTGAGAAAAATCGGAAAAAAATCGGGAAAAATCGGAAAAAAATCGGGAAAAATCGGAAAAAAAATCGGGAAAAATCGGGAAAAAAAATCGGGAAAAAATCGGAAAAAATCGGAAAAAAAATCGGAAAAAAAATCGGAAAAAAATCGGGAAAATCGGAAAAAAAATCGGAAAAAATCGGAAAAAATCGGGAAAAAAATCTGAAAAAAATCTGAAAAAAATCGGAAAAAAATCGGGAAAAATCGAAAAAAAATCGGGAAAAATCGGAAAAAAAATCGGGAAAAATCGGGAAAAAAAATCGGGAAAAATCGGAAAAAATCGGAAAAAAAATCGGAAAAAAAATCTGAAAAAATCGGGAAAAAAAATCGGAAAAAATCGGAAAAAATCGGAAAAAATCGGGAAAAAAAATCGGAAAAAATCGGAAAAAATCGGAAAAAAAATCGGAAAAAAAATCGGAAAAAAATCGGGAAAATCGGAAAAAAAATCGGAAAAAATCGGAAAAAATCGGGAAAAAAATCTGAAAAAAATCTGAAAAAAATCGGAAAAAAATCGGGAAAAATCGGAAAGAAATCGGGAAAAAACGGAAAAAAAATCGGAAAAAAATCGGGAAAAATCGGGAAAAAAAATCGGAAAAAATCGGAAAAAAAATCGGAAAAAAATCGGGAAAAATCGGAAAAAAAATCGGGAAAAAATCGGAAAAAAATCGGGAAAATCGGAAAAAAAATCGGAAAAAATCGGAAAAAATCGGGAAAAAAATCTGAAAAAAATCGGAAAAAAATCGGAAAAAAATCGGGAAAAAACTGAAAAAAATCGGGAAAATTCTGAAAAAAAATCGGGAAAAATCGGGAAAAAAAATCGGGAAAAATCGGAAAAAATCGGAAAAAAAATCGGAAAAAAAATCTGAAAAAATCGGAAAAAATCGGAAAAAAAATCGGGAAAAAATCGGAAAAAATCGGAAAA
Source organism: Oncorhynchus mykiss (assembly GCF_057628025.1). NCBI lineage: Eukaryota > Metazoa > Chordata > Actinopteri > Salmoniformes > Salmonidae > Oncorhynchus > Oncorhynchus mykiss. The sequence goes on from NW_028322061.1 coordinate 42,456, forward strand.
AAAATCGGAAAAAAAATCGGAAAAAAATCGGGAAAATCGGAAAAAAAATCGGAAAAAATCGGAAAAAATCGGGAAAAAAATCTGAAAAAAATCTGAAAAAAATCGGAAAAAAATCGGGAAAAATCGGAAAAAAATCGGGAAAAATCGGAAAAAAAATCGGGAAAAATCGGGAAAAAAAATCGGGAAAAATCGGAAAAAATCGGAAAAAAAATCGGAAAAAAAATCTGAAAAAATCGGGAAAAAAAATCGGAAAAAATCGGAAAAAAAATCGGAAAAAAATCGGGAAAAATCTGAAAAAATCTGAAAAAAAATATGAAAAAAATCGGGAAAAATCGGGAAAAAAATCGGGAAAAATCGGAAAAAAATCGGAAAAAAATCGGGAAAAATCGGAAAAAATCGGAAAAAAAATCGGAAAAAAATTCTGAAAAAATCGGGAAAAAAAATCGGAAAAAATCGGAAAAAAATCGGAAAAAAATCGGGAAAAATCTGAAAAAATATGAAAAAAAATATGAAAAAAATCGGGAAAAATCGGGAAAAATCTGAAAAAAATCGGAAAAAAAATCGGAAAAAAATCGGGAAAAATCGGAAAAAATCGGAAAAAAAATCGGAAAAAAATCGGGAAAAATCTGAAAAAATCGGAAAAAAATCGGGAAAAATCGGGAAAAAAAATCGGAAAAAATCGGGAAAATAAATCGGAAAAAATCGGAAAAAAAATCGGAAAAAGATCGGGAAAAATCGGAAAAAAAATCGGGAAAAAATCGGAAAAAATAGGGAAAAATCGGAAAAAAAATCGGGAAAAAATCGGAAAAAAAATCGGAAAAAAAATCGGAAAAAAATCGGGAAAAATCGGAAAAAATCGGGAAAAAAATCGGAAAAAAAATCTGAAAAAATCGGGAAAAAAAATCGGAAAAAATCGGAAAAAAAATCGGAAAAAAATCGGGAAAAATCTGAAAAAATATGAAAAAAAATATGAAAAAAATCGGGAAAAATCGGGAAAAAAATCGGGAAAAATCGGAAAAAAATCGGAAAAAAATCGGGAAAAATCGGAAAAAATCGGAAAAAAATTCGGAAAAAAATTCTGAAAAAATCGGGAAAAAAAATCGGAAAAAATCGGAAAAAAAATCGGAAAAAAATCGGGAAAAATCTGAAAAAATATGAAAAAAAATATGAAAAAAATCGGGAAAAATCGGGAAAAATCTGAAAAAAATCGGAAAAAAAATCGGAAAAAAATCGGGAAAAATCGGAAAAAATCGGAAAAAAAATCGGAAAAAAAATCGGAAAAAATCGGGAAAAAAAATCGGAAAAAATCGGAAAAAAAATCGGAAAAAAATCGGGAAAAATCTGAAAAAATCTGAAAAAAATCGGGAAAAATCGGGAAAAAAAATCGGAAAAAATCGGGAAAATAAATCGGAAAAAATCGGAAAAAAAATCGGAAAAAGATCGGGAAAAATCGGAAAAAAAATCGGGAAAAATCGGAAAAAAAATCGGGAAAAATCGGGAAAAAAAATCGGGAAAAATCGGAAAAAATCGGAAAAAAAATCGGAAAAAAAATCTGAAAAAATCGGGAAAAAAAATCGGAAAAAATCGGAAAAAAAATCGGAAAAAAATCGGGAAAAATCTGAAAAAATCTGAAAAAAAATATGAAAAAAATCGGGAAAAATCGGGAAAAAAATCGGGAAAAATCGGAAAAAAATCGGAAAAAAATCGGGAAAAATCGGAAAAAATCGGAAAAAAAATCGGAAAAAAATTCTGAAAAAATCGGGAAAAAAAATCGGAAAAAATCGGAAAAAAATCGGAAAAAAATCGGGAAAAATCTGAAAAAATATGAAAAAAAATATGAAAAAAATCGGGAAAAATCGGGAAAAATCTGAAAAAAATCGGAAAAAAAATCGGAAAAAAATCGGGAAAAATCGGAAAAAATCGGAAAAAAAATCGGAAAAAAATCGGGAAAAATCTGAAAAAATCGGAAAAAAATCGGGAAAAATCGGGAAAAAAAATCGGAAAAAATCGGGAAAATAAATCGGAAAAAATCGGAAAAAAAATCGGAAAAAGATCGGGAAAAATCGGAAAAAAAATCGGGAAAAAATCGGAAAAAATAGGGAAAAATCGGAAAAAAAATCGGGAAAAAATCGGAAAAAAAATCGGAAAAAAAATCGGAAAAAAATCGGGAAAAATCGGAAAAAATCGGGAAAAAAATCGGAAAAAAAATCGGAAAAAAAATCGGAAAAAAATCGGGAAAAATCGGAAAAAATCGGGAAAAAAATCGGAAAAAAAATCTGAAAAAATCGGGAAAAAAAATCGGAAAAAATCGGAAAAAAAATCGGAAAAAAATCGGGAAAAATCTGAAAAAATATGAAAAAAAATATGAAAAAAATCGGGAAAAATCGGGAAAAAAATCGGGAAAAATCGGAAAAAAATCGGAAAAAAATCGGGAAAAATCGGAAAAAATCGGAAAAAAATTCGGAAAAAAATTCTGAAAAAATCGGGAAAAAAAATCGGAAAAAATCGGAAAAAAAATCGGAAAAAAATCGGGAAAAATCTGAAAAAATATGAAAAAAAATATGAAAAAAATCGGGAAAAATCGGGAAAAATCTGAAAAAAATCGGAAAAAAAATCGGAAAAAAATCGGGAAAAATCGGAAAAAATCGGAAAAAAAATCGGAAAAAAAATCGGAAAAAATCGGGAAAAAAAATCGGAAAAAATCGGAAAAAAAATCGGAAAAAAATCGGGAAAAATCTGAAAAAATCTGAAAAAAATCGGGAAAAATCGGGAAAAAAAATCGGAAAAAATCGGGAAAATAAATCGGAAAAAATCGGAAAAAAAATCGGAAAAAGATCGGGAAAAATAGGAAAAAAAATCGGGAAAAAATCGGAAAAAATAGGGAAAAATCGGAAAAAAAATCGGGAAAAAATCGGAAAAAAAATCGGAAAAAAAATCGGAAAAAAATCGGGAAAAATCGGGAAAAAAATCGGGAAAAATCGGAAAAAAAATCGGAGAAAAATCGGGAAAAAAAATCGGGAAAAAAAATCGGGAAAAAATCGGAAAAAATCGGAAAAAAAATCGGAAAAAAAATCGGAAAAAAATCGGGAAAAATCGGGAAAAAAATCGGAAAAAAATCGGGAAAAATCGGAAAAAAAATCGGAAAAAAATCGGGAAAAATCGGGAAAAAAATCTGAAAAAAAATCTGAAAAAAATCGGGAAAAAATCGGGAAAAATCGGAAAAAAAATCGGAAAAAAATCGGGAAAAATCGGAAAAAAAATCGGAAAAAAATCGGAAAAATCGGAAAAAAAATCGGAAAAAAAATCGGAAAAAAATCGGAAAAAAATCGGAGAAAAATCGGGAAAAATCGGAAAAAAAATCGGAAAAAAATCTGGAAAAATCTGGAAAAATCGGAAAAAAAATCGGAGAAAAATCGGAGAAAAATCGGGAAAAATCGGAAAAAAAATCGGAAAAAAATCTGGAAAAATCGGGAAAAATCGGAAAAAAAATCGGAGAAAAATCGGGAAAAATCGGAAAAAAAATCGGAAAAAAATCGGAAAAATCGGGAAAAATCGGAAAAAAAATCGGAGAAAAATCGGAAAAAAATTCGGAAAAAAATGGAAAAAAATCGGAAAGCAATCGGGAAAAATCGGGAAAAAAATCGGGAAAAATCGGAAAAAAAATCGGAGAAAAATCGGGAAAAATCGGAAAAAAAATCGGAAAAAAATCTGGAAAAATCGGGAAAAATCGGAAAAAAAATCGGAGAAAAATCGGGAAAAATCGGAAAAAAAATCGGAAAAAAATCGGGAAAAATCGGGAAAAAAATCGGGAAAAAATCGGGAAAAAATCGAAAAAAATCGGAAAAAATCGGGAAAAAAATCGGAAAAAAATCGGGAAAAATCGGAAAAAAATCGGAAAAAAAATCGGAAAAAAATCGGGAAAAATCGGGAAAAAAATCGGGAAAAATCGGAAAAAAAATCGGAGAAAAATCGGGAAAAATCGGAAAAAAAATCGGAAAAAAATCTGGAAAAATCGGGAAAAATCGGAAAAAAAATCGGAGAAAAATCGGGAAAAATCGGAAAAAAAATCGGAAAAAAATCGGAAAAATCGGAAAAAAAATCGGAAAAAAAATCGGGAAAAAAAATCGGGAAAAATCGGAAAAAAAATCGGAAAAAAATCGGGAAAAATCGGGAAAAAAATCGGGAAAAAATCGGGAAAAAATCGAAAAAAATCGGAAAAAATCGGGAAAAAAATCGGAAAAAAATCGGGAAAAATCGGAAAAAAATCTGAAAAAAAATCGGAAAAAAATCGGGAAAAATCGGGAAAAAAATCGGGAAAAATCGGAAAAAAATCGGAAAAAAATCGGGAAAAATCGGGAAAAAAAATCGGAAAAAATCGGAAAAAAAATCGGAAAAAAATCGGGAAAAATCGGAAAAAAATCGGGAAAAATCGGAAAAAAAATCGGGAAAAATCGGGAAAAAAAATCGGGAAAAATCGGAAAAAATCGGAAAAAAAATCGGAAAAAAAATCTGAAAAAATCGGGAAAAAAATCGGAAAAAATCGGAAAAAAAATCGGGAAAAAATCGGAAAAAATCGGAAAAAAAATCGGAAAAAAATCGGAAAAAAATCGGGAAAATCGGAAAAAAAATCGGAAAAAATCGGAAAAAATCGGGAAAAAAATCTGAAAAAAATCGGAAAAAAATCGGGAAAAATCGGAAAAAAATCGGGAAAAATCGGAAAAAAAATCGGGAAAAATCGGGAAAAAAAATCGGGAAAAATCGGAAAAAATCGGAAAAAAAATCGGAAAAAAAATCGGAAAAAATCGGGAAAAATCGGAAAAAAAATCGGGAAAAAATCGGAAAAAAATCGGGAAAATCGGAAAAAAAATCGGAAAAAATCGGAAAAAATCGGGAAAAAAATCTGAAAAAAATCGGAAAAAAATCGGAAAAAAATCGGGAAAAATCGGAAAAAAATCGGGAAAATTCTGAAAAAAAATCGGGAAAAATCGGGAAAAAAAATCGGGAAAAATCGGAAAAAATCGGAAAAAAATCTGAAAAAAAATCTGAAAAAATCGGAAAAAATCGGAAAAAAAATCGGGAAAAAATCGGAAAAAATCGGAAAAAAAATCGGAAAAAAAATCGGAAAAAAATCGGGAAAATCGGAAAAAAAATCGGAAAAAATCGGAAAAAATCGGGAAAAAAATCTGAAAAAAATCTGAAAAAAATCGGAAAAAAATCGGGAAAAATCGGAAAAAAATCGGGAAAAATCGGAAAAAAAATCGGGAAAAATCGGGAAAAAAAATCGGGAAAAATCGGAAAAAATCGGAAAAAAAATCGGAAAAAAAATCTGAAAAAATCGGGAAAAAAAATCGGAAAAAATCGGAAAAAAAATCGGAAAAAAATCGGGAAAAATCTGAAAAAATCTGAAAAAAAATATGAAAAAAATCGGGAAAAATCGGGAAAAAAATCGGGAAAAATCGGAAAAAAATCGGAAAAAAATCGGGAAAAATCGGAAAAAATCGGAAAAAAAATCGGAAAAAAATTCTGAAAAAATCGGGGAAAAAAATCGGAAAAAATCGGAAAAAAAATCGGAAAAAAATCGGGAAAAATCTGAAAAAATATGAAAAAAAATATGAAAAAAATCGGGAAAAATCGGGAAAAATCTGAAAAAAATCGGAAAAAAAATCGGAAAAAAATCGGGAAAAATCGGAAAAAATCTGAAAAAAAATCGGAAAAAAATCGGGAAAAATCTGAAAAAATCGGAAAAAAATCGGGAAAAATCGGGAAAAAAAATCGGAAAAAATCGGGAAAATAAATCGGAAAAAATCGGAAAAAAAATCGGAAAAAAATCGGGAAAAATCGGAAAAAATCGGAAAAAAAATCGGAAAAAAAATCTGAAAAAATCGGGAAAAAAAATCGGAAAAAATCGGAAAAAAAATCGGAAAAAAATCGGGAAAAATCTGAAAAAATCTGAAAAAAAATATGAAAAAAATCGGGAAAAATCGGGAAAAAAATCGGGAAAAATCGGAAAAAAATCGGAAAAAAATCGGGAAAAATCGGAAAAAATCGGAAAAAAAATCGGAAAAAAAATCTGAAAAAAAATATGAAAAAAATCGGAAAAAATCGGGAAAATAAATCGGAAAAAATCGGAAAAAAAATCGGAAAAAAATCGGGAAAAATCGGAAAAAATCGGAAAAAAAATCGGAAAAAAAATCTGAAAAAATCGGGAAAAAAAATCGGAAAAAATCGGAAAAAAATCGGAAAAAAATCGGGAAAAATCTGAAAAAATCTGAAAAAAAATATGAAAAAAATCGGGAAAAATCGGGAAAAAAATCGGGAAAAATCGGAAAAAAATCGGAAAAAAATCGGGAAAAATCGGAAAAAATCGGAAAAAAAATCGGAAAAAAATTCTGAAAAAATCGGGAAAAAAAATCGGAAAAAATCGGAAAAAAAATCGGAAAAAAAATCGGAAAAAATCGGGAAAAATCGGAAAAAAAATCGGGAAAAAATCGGAAAAAAATCGGGAAAATCGGAAAAAAAATCGGAAAAAATCGGAAAAAATCGGGAAAAAAATCTGAAAAAAATCGGAAAAAAATCGGAAAAAAATCGGGAAAAATCGGAAAAAAATCGGGAAAATTCTGAAAAAAAATCGGGAAAAATCGGGAAAAAAAATCGGGAAAAATCGGAAAAAATCGGAAAAAAATCGGAAAAAAAATCTGAAAAAATCGGAAAAAATCGGAAAAAAAATCGGGAAAAAATCGGAAAAAATCGGAAAAAAAATCGGAAAAAAAATCGGAAAAAAATCGGGAAAATCGGAAAAAAAATCGGAAAAAATCGGAAAAAATCGGGAAAAAAATCTGAAAAAAATCTGAAAAAAATCGGAAAAAAATCGGGAAAAATCGGAAAAAAATCGGGAAAAATCGGAAAAAAAATCGGGAAAAATCGGGAAAAAAAATCGGGAAAAATCGGAAAAAATCGGAAAAAAAATCGGAAAAAAAATCTGAAAAAATCGGGAAAAAAAATCGGAAAAAATCGGAAAAAAAATCGGAAAAAAATCGGGAAAAATCTGAAAAAATCTGAAAAAAAATATGAAAAAAATCGGGAAAAATCGGGAAAAAAATCGGGAAAAATCGGAAAAAAATCGGAAAAAAATCGGGAAAAATCGGAAAAAATCGGAAAAAAATTCGGAAAAAAATTCTGAAAAAATCGGGGAAAAAAATCGGAAAAAATCGGAAAAAAAATCGGAAAAAAATCGGGAAAAATCTGAAAAAATATGAAAAAAAATATGAAAAAAATCGGGAAAAATCGGGAAAAATCTGAAAAAAATCGGAAAAAAAATCGGAAAAAAATCGGGAAAAATCGGAAAAAATCTGAAAAAAAATCGGAAAAAAATCGGGAAAAATCTGAAAAAATCGGAAAAAAATCGGGAAAAATCGGGAAAAAAAATCGGAAAAAATCGGGAAAATAAATCGGAAAAAATCGGAAAAAAAATCGGAAAAAAATCGGGAAAAATCGGAAAAAATCGGAAAAAAAATCGGAAAAAAAATCTGAAAAAATCGGGAAAAAAAATCGGAAAAAATCGGAAAAAAAATCGGAAAAAAATCGGGAAAAATCTGAAAAAATCTGAAAAAAAATATGAAAAAAATCGGGAAAAATCGGGAAAAAAATCGGGAAAAATCGGAAAAAAATCGGAAAAAAATCGGGAAAAATCGGAAAAAATCGGAAAAAAAATCGGAAAAAAAATCTGAAAAAAAATATGAAAAAAATCGGAAAAAATCGGGAAAATAAATCGGAAAAAATCGGAAAAAAAATCGGAAAAAAATCGGGAAAAATCGGAAAAAATCGGAAAAAAAATCGGAAAAAAAATCTGAAAAAATCGGGAAAAAAAATCGGAAAAAATCGGAAAAAAATCGGAAAAAAATCGGGAAAAATCTGAAAAAATCTGAAAAAAAATATGAAAAAAATCGGGAAAAATCGGGAAAAAAATCGGGAAAAATCGGAAAAAAATCGGAAAAAAATCGGGAAAAATCGGAAAAAATCGGAAAAAAAATCGGAAAAAAATTCTGAAAAAATCGGGAAAAAAAATCGGAAAAAATCGGAAAAAAAATCGGAAAAAAATCGGGAAAAATCTGAAAAAATATGAAAAAAAATATGAAAAAAATCGGGAAAAATCGGGAAAAATCTGAAAAAAATCGGAAAAAAAATCGGAAAAAAATCGGGAAAAATCGGAAAAAATCGGAAAAAAAATCGGAAAAAAAATCGGAAAAAATCGGGAAAAAAAATCGGAAAAAATCGGAAAAAAAATCGGAAAAAAATCGGGAAAAAATCGGGAAAAATCGGAAAAAATCGGAAAAAAAATCGGAAAAAAAATCTGAAAAAATCGGGAAAAAAAATCGGAAAAAATCGGAAAAAAAATCGGAAAAAAATCGGGAAAAATCTGAAAAAATCTGAAAAAAAATATGAAAAAAATCGGGAAAAATCGGGAAAAAAATCGGGAAAAATCGGAAAAAAATCGGAAAAAAATCGGGAAAAATCGGAAAAAATCGGAAAAAAAATCGGAAAAAATCGGGAAAATAAATCGGAAAAAATCGGAAAAAAAATCGGAAAAAGATCGGGAAAAATCGGAAAAAAAATCGGGAAAAAATCGGAAAAAATAGGGAAAAATCGGGAAAAAAATCGGGAAAAAATCGGAAAAAAAATCGGAAAAAAAATCGGAAAAAAATCGGGAAAAATCGGGAAAAAAATCGGGAAAAATCGGAAAAAAAATCGGAGAAAAATCGGGAAAAAAAATCGGGAAAAAATCGGAAAAAATCGGAAAAAAAATCGGAAAAAAAATCGGAAAAAAATCGGGAAAAATCGGGAAAAAAATCGGAAAAAAATCGGGAAAAATCGGAAAAAAAATCGGAAAAAAAATCGGAAAAAAATCGGGAAAAATCGGGAAAAAAATCTGAAAAAAAATCTGAAAAAAATCGGGAAAAAATCGGGAAAAATCGGAAAAAAAATCGGAAAAAAATCGGGAAAAATCGGAAAAAAAATCGGAAAAAAATCGGAAAAATCGGAAAAAAAATCGGAAAAAAAATCGGAAAAAAATCGGAAAAAAATCGGAAAAAAATCGGGAAAAATCGGAAAAAAAATCGGAGAAAAATCGGGAAAAATCGGAAAAAAAATCGGAAAAAAATCTGGAAAAATCGGGAAAAATCGGAAAAAAAATCGGAAAAAAATCGGAAAAATCGGGAAAAATCGGAAAAAAAATCGGAAAAAATCGGAAAAAAAATCGGAAAAAAATCGGGAAAAATCTGAAAAAATCTGAAAAAAAATATGAAAAAAATCGGGAAAAATCGGGAAAAAAATCGGGAAAAATCGGAAAAAAATCGGAAAAAAATCGGGAAAAATCGGAAAAAATCGGAAAAAAAATCGGAAAAAAATTCTGAAAAAATCGGGAAAAAAAATCGGAAAAAATCGGAAAAAAAATCGGAAAAAAATCGGGAAAAATCTGAAAAAATATGAAAAAAAATATGAAAAAAATCGGGAAAAATCGGGAAAAATCTGAAAAAAATCGGAAAAAAAATCGGAAAAAAATCGGGAAAAATCGGAAAAAATCGGAAAAAAAATCGGAAAAAAAATCGGAAAAAATCGGGAAAAAAAATCGGAAAAAATCGGAAAAAAAATCGGAAAAAAATCGGGAAAAATCTGAAAAAATCTGAAAAAAATCGGGAAAAATCGGGAAAAAAAATCGGAAAAAATCGGGAAAATAAATCGGAAAAAATCGGAAAAAAAATCGGAAAAAGATCGGGAAAAATCGGAAAAAAAATCGGGAAAAAATCGGAAAAAATAGGGAAAAATCGGAAAAAAAATCGGGAAAAAATCGGAAAAAAAATCGGAAAAAAAATCGGAAAAAAATCGGGAAAAATCGGGAAAAAAATCGGGAAAAATCGGAAAAAAAATCGGAGAAAAATCGGGAAAAAAAATCGGGAAAAAAAATCGGGAAAAAATCGGAAAAAATCGGAAAAAAAATCGGAAAAAAAATCGGAAAAAAATCGGGAAAAATCGGGAAAAAAATCGGAAAAAAATCGGGAAAAATCGGAAAAAAAATCGGAAAAAAAATCGGAAAAAAATCGGGAAAAATCGGGAAAAAAATCTGAAAAAAAATCTGAAAAAAATCGGGAAAAAATCGGGAAAAATCGGAAAAAAAATCGGAAAAAAATCGGGAAAAATCGGAAAAAAAATCGGAAAAAAATCGGAAAAATCGGAAAAAAAATCGGAAAAAAAATCGGAAAAAAATCGGAAAAAAATCGGAAAAAAATCGGGAAAAATCGGAAAAAAAATCGGAGAAAAATCGGGAAAAATCGGAAAAAAAATCGGAAAAAAATCTGGAAAAATCGGGAAAAATCGGAAAAAAAATCGGAAAAAAATCGGAAAAATCGGGAAAAATCGGAAAAAAAATCGGAGAATTATCGGAAAAAAATTCGGAAAAAAATGGAAAAAAATCGGAAAGCAATCGGGAAAAATCGGGAAAAAAATCGGGAAAAATCGGAAAAAAAATCGGAGAAAAATCGGGAAAAATCGGAAAAAAAATCGGAAAAAAATCTGGAAAAATCGGGAAAAATCGGAAAAAAAATCGGAGAAAAATCGGGAAAAATCGGAAAAAAAATCGGAAAAAAATCGGAAAAATCGGAAAAAAAATCGGAAAAAAAATCGGGAAAAAAAATCGGGAAAAATCGGAAAAAAAATCGGAAAAAAATCGGGAAAAATCGGGAAAAAAATCGGGAAAAAATCGGGAAAAAATCGAAAAAAATCGGAAAAAATCGGGAAAAAAATCGGAAAAAAATCGGGAAAAATCGGAAAAAAATCGGAAAAAAAATCGGAAAAAAATCGGGAAAAATCGGGAAAAAAATCGGGAAAAATCGGAAAAAAAATCGGAGAAAAATCGGGAAAAATCGGAAAAAAAATCGGAAAAAAATCTGGAAAAATCGGGAAAAATCGGAAAAAAAATCGGAGAAAAATCGGGAAAAATCGGAAAAAAAATCGGAAAAAAATCGGAAAAAAATCGGGAAAAATCGGGAAAAAAATCGGGAAAAAATCGGGAAAAAATCGAAAAAAATCGGAAAAAATCGGGAAAAAAATCGGAAAAAAATGGGAAAAAATCGGCAAAAAAATCGGGAAAAATCGGGAAAAATCGGAGAAAAATCTGGAAAAATCGGAAAAAAAATCGGAAAAAAATCGGGAAAAATCTGAAAAAAAATCGGAAAAAAAATCGGAAAAAAATCGGGAAAAATCGGAAAAAAAATCGGAAAAAAAATCGGAAAAAAAATCGGAAAAAATCGGGAAAAAAAATCGGAAAAAATCGGAAAAAAAATCGGAAAAAAATCGGGAAAAATCTGAAAAAATCTGAAAAAAAATATGAAAAAAATCGGGAAAAATCGGGAAAAATCGGGAAAAAAATCGGAAAAAAATCGGGAAAAATCGGAAAAAATCGGAAAAAAAATCGGAAAAAAAATCGGAAAAAATCGGGAAAAAAAATCGGAAAAAATCGGAAAAAAAATCGGAAAAAAATCGGGAAAAATCTGAAAAAATATGAAAAAAAATATGAAAAAAATCGGGAAAAATCGGGAAAAATCTGAAAAAAATCGGAAAAAAATCGGGAAAAACCTGAAAAAATCGGAAAAAAATCGGAAAAAAATCGGAAAAAAATCGGGAAAAATCGGAAAAAAAATCGGGAAAAAATCGGAAAAAATCGGAAAAAAATCGGAAAAAAAATCGGAAAAAAATCGGGAAAATCGGAAAAAAAATCGGAAAAAATCGGAAAAAATCGGGAAAAAAATCTGAAAAAAATCTGAAAAAAATCGGAAAAAATCGGGAAAAATCGGAAAAAATCGGAAAAAAAATCGGAAAAAAATCGGGAAAAATCGGAAAAAAAATCGGGAAAAAATCGGAAAAAATCGGAAAAAAAATCGGAAAAAAAATCGGAAAAAAATCGGGAAAATCGGAAAAAAAATCGGAAAAAATCGGAAAAAATTGGGAAAAATCGGGAAAAAAATCGGAAAAAAATGGGAAAAAATCGGCAAAAAAATCGGGAAAAATCGGGAAAAATCGGAGAAAAATCGGGAAAAATCGGAAAAAAAATCGGAAAAAAATCGGGAAAAATCTGAAAAAAAATCGGAAAAAAAATCGGAAAAAAATCGGGAAAAATCGGAAAAAAAATCGGAAAAAAAATCGGAAAAAAAATCGGAAAAAATCGGGAAAAAAAATCGGAAAAAATCGGAAAAAAAATCGGAAAAAAATCGGGAAAAATCTGAAAAAATATGAAAAAAAATATGAAAAAAATCGGGAAAAATCGGGAAAAATCTGAAAAAAATCGGAAAAAAATCGGAAAAAAATCGGGAAAAATCGGAAAAAATCGGAAAAAAAATCGGAAAAAAATCGGGAAAAATCTGAAAAAATCTGAAAAAAATCGGGAAAAATCGGGAAAAAAAATCGGAAAAAATCGGGAAAATAAATCGGAAAAAATCGGAAAAAAAATCGGAAAAAGATCGGGAAAAATCGGAAAAAAAATCGGAAAAAGATCGGGAAAAATCGGAAAAAAAATCGGGAAAAAATCGGAAAAAATAGGGAAAAATCGGAAAAAAAATCGGGAAAAAATCGGAAAAAAAATCGGAAAAAAAATCGGAAAAAAAATCGGAAAAAAATCGGGAAAAATCGGAAAAAATCGGAAAAAAAATCGGAAAAAAAATCGGAAAAAATCGGGAAAAAAAATCGGAAAAAATCGGAAAAAAAATCGGAAAAAAATCGGGAAAAATCTGAAAAAATCTGAAAAAAATCGGGAAAAATCGGGAAAAAAAATCGGAAAAAATCGGGAAAATAAATCGGAAAAAATCGGAAAAAAAATCGGAAAAAGATCGGGAAAAATCGGAAAAAAAATCGGGAAAAAATCGGAAAAAATAGGGAAAAATCGGAAAAAAAATCGGGAAAAAATCGGAAAAAAAATCGGAAAAAAAATCGGAAAAAAATCGGGAAAAATCGGGAAAAAAATCGGGAAAAATCGGAAAAAAAATCGGAGAAAAATCGGGAAAAAAATCGGGAAAAAAAATCGGGAAAAAATCGGAAAAAATCGGAAAAAAAATCGGAAAAAAAATCGGAAAAAAATCGGGAAAAATCGGGAAAAAAATCGGAAAAAAATCGGGAAAAATCGGAAAAAAAATCGGAAAAAAAATCGGAAAAAAATCGGGAAAAATCGGGAAAAAAATCTGAAAAAAAATCTGAAAAAAATCGGGAAAAAATCGGGAAAAATCGGAAAAAAAATCGGAAAAAAATCGGGAAAAATCGGAAAAAAAATCGGAAAAAAATCGGAAAAATCGGAAAAAAAATCGGAAAAAAAATCGGAAAAAAATCGGAAAAAAATCGGAAAAAAATCGGGAAAAATCGGAAAAAAAATCGGAGAAAAATCGGGAAAAATCGGAAAAAAAATCGGAAAAAAATCTGGAAAAATCTGGAAAAATCGGAAAAAAAATCGGAAAAAAATCGGAAAAATCGGGAAAAATCGGAAAAAAAATCGGAGAAAAATCGGAAAAAAATTCGGAAAAAAATGGAAAAAAATCGGAAAGCAATCGGGAAAAATCGGGAAAAAAATCGGGAAAAATCGGAAAAAAAATCGGAGAAAAATCGGGAAAAATCGGAAAAAAAATCGGAAAAAAATCTGGAAAAATCGGGAAAAATCGGAAAAAAAATCGGAGAAAAATCGGGAAAAATCGGAAAAAAAATCGGAAAAAAATCGGAAAAATCGGAAAAAAAATCGGAAAAAAAATCGGGAAAAAAAATCGGGAAAAATCGGAAAAAAAATCGGAAAAAAATCGGGAAAAATCGGGAAAAAAATCGGGAAAAAATCGGGAAAAAATCAAAAAAAATCGGAAAAAATCGGGAAAAAAATCGGAAAAAAATCGGGAAAAATCGGAAAAAAATCGGAAAAAAAATCGGAAAAAAATCGGGAAAAATCGGGAAAAAAATCGGGAAAAATCGGAAAAAAAATCGGAGAAAAATCGGGAAAAATCGGAAAAAAAATCGGAAAAAAATCTGGAAAAATCGGGAAAAATCGGAAAAAAAATCGGAGAAAAATCGGGAAAAATCGGAAAAAAAATCGGAAAAAAATCGGAAAAAAATCGGGAAAAATCGGGAAAAAAATCGGGAAAAATCGGGAAAAAATCGAAAAAAATCGGAAAAAATCGGGAAAAAAATCGGAAAAAAATCGGGAAAAATCGGAAAAAAATCGGAAAAAAAATCGGAAAAAAATCGGGAAAAATCGGGAAAAAAATCGGGAAAAATCGGAAAAAAAATCGGAGAAAAATCGGGAAAAATCGGAAAAAAAATCGGAAAAAAATCTGGAAAAATCGGGAAAAATCGGAAAAAAAATCGGAGAAAAATCGGGAAAAATCGGAAAAAAAATCTGAAAAAAATCGGAAAAATCGGAAAAAAAATCGGAAAAAAAATCGGGAAAAAAAATCGGGAAAAATCGGAAAAAAAATCGGAAAAAAATCGGGAAAAATCGGGAAAAAAATCGGGAAAAAATCGGGAAAAAATCGAAAAAAATCGGAAAAAATCGGGAAAAAAATCGGAAAAAAATCGGGAAAAATCGGAAAAAAATCGGAAAAAAAATCGGAAAAAAATCGGGAAAAATCGGGAAAAAAATCGGGAAAAATCGGAAAAAAAATCGGGAAAAATCGGGAAAAAAAATCGGAAAAAATCGGAAAAAAAATCGGAAAAAAATCGGGAAAAATCGGAAAAAAAATCGGGAAAAAATCGGAAAAAAATCGGGAAAAATCGGAAAAAAATCGGGAAAAATCGGAAAAAAAATCGGAGAAAAATCGGGAAAAATCGGAAAAAAAATCGGAAAAAAATCTGGAAAAATCGGGAAAAATCGGAAAAAAAATCGGAAAAAAATCGGAAAAATCGGGAAAAATCGGAAAAAAAATCGGAGAAAAATCGGAAAAAAATTCGGAAAAAAATGGAAAAAAATCGGAAAGCAATCGGGAAAAATCGGGAAAAAAATCGGGAAAAATCGGAAAAAAAATCGGAGAAAAATCGGGAAAAATCGGAAAAAAAATCGGAAAAAAATCTGGAAAAATCGGGAAAAATCGGAAAAAAAATCGGAGAAAAATCGGGAAAAATCGGAAAAAAAATCGGAAAAAAATCGGAAAAATCGGAAAAAAAATCGGAAAAAAAATCGGGAAAAAAAATCGGGAAAAATCGGAAAAAAAATCGGAAAAAAATCGGGAAAAATCGGGAAAAAAATCGGGAAAAAATCGGGAAAAAATCGAAAAAAATCGGAAAAAATCGGGAAAAAAATCGGAAAAAAATCGGGAAAAATCGGAAAAAAATCGGAAAAAAAATCGGAAAAAAATCGGGAAAAATCGGGAAAAAAATCGGGAAAAATCGGAAAAAAAATCGGAGAAAAATCGGGAAAAATCGGAAAAAAAATCGGAAAAAAATCTGGAAAAATCGGGAAAAATCGGAAAAAAAATCGGAGAAAAATCGGGAAAAATCGGAAAAAAAATCGGAAAAAAATCGGAAAAAAATCGGGAAAAATCGCGAAAAAAATCGGGAAAAAATCGGGAAAAAATCGAAAAAAATCGGAAAAAATCGGGAAAAAAATCGGAAAAAAATCGGGAAAAATCGGAAAAAAATCGGAAAAAAAATCGGAAAAAAATCGGGAAAAATCGGGAAAAAAATCGGGAAAAATCGGAAAAAAAATCGGAGAAAAATCGGGAAAAATCGGAAAAAAAATCGGAAAAAAATCTGGAAAAATCGGGAAAAATCGGAAAAAAAATCGGAGAAAAATCGGGAAAAATCGGAAAAAAAATCGGAAAAAAATCGGAAAAATCGGAAAAAAAATCGGAAAAAAAATCGGGAAAAAAAATCGGGAAAAATCGGAAAAAAAATCGGAAAAAAATCGGGAAAAATCGGGAAAAAAATCGGGAAAAAATCGGGAAAAAATCGAAAAAAATCGGAAAAAATCGGGAAAAAAATCGGAAAAAAATCGGGAAAAATCGGAAAAAAATCGGAAAAAAAATCGGAAAAAAATCGGGAAAAATCGGGAAAAAAATCGGGAAAAATCGGAAAAAAAATCGGAAAAAAATCGGGAAAAATCGGGAAAAAAAATCGGAAAAAATCGGAAAAAAAATCGGAAAAAAATCGGGAAAAATCGGAAAAAAAATCGGGAAAAAATCGGAAAAAAATCGGGAAAATCGGAAAAAAAATCGGAAAAAATCGGAAAAAATCGGGAAAAAAATCTGAAAAAAATCTGAAAAAAATCGGAAAAAAATCGGGAAAAATCGGAAAAAAATCGGGAAAAATCGGAAAAAAAATCGGGAAAAATCGGGAAAAAAAATCGGGAAAAATCGGAAAAAATCGGAAAAAAAATCGGAAAAAAAATCTGAAAAAATCGGAAAAAATCGGAAAAAAAATCGGAAAAAAAATCGGGAAAAAATCGGAAAAAATCGGAAAAAAAATCGGAAAAAAAATCGGAAAAAAATCGGGAAAAATCGGGAAAAAAAATCGGGAAAAATCGGAAAAAATCGGAAAAAAAATCGGAAAAAAAATCGGAAAAAATCGGGAAAAAAAATCGGAAAAAATCGGAAAAAAAATCGGAAAAAAATCGGGAAAAATCTGAAAAAATCTGAAAAAAAATATGAAAAAAATCGGGAAAAATCGGGAAAAAATCGGGAAAAATCGGAAAAAAATCGGAAAAAAATCGGGAAAAATCGGAAAAAATCGGAAAAAAAATCGGAAAAAAATTCTGAAAAAATCGGGAAAAAAAATCGGAAAAAATCGGAAAAAAAATCGGAAAAAAATCGGGAAAAATCTGAAAAAATATGAAAAAAAATATGAAAAAAATCGGGAAAAATCGGGAAAAATCTGAAAAAAATCGGAAAAAAAATCGGAAAAAAGTCGGGAAAAATCGGAAAAAAAATCGGAAAAAAAATCGGAAAAAATCGGGAAAAAAAATCGGAAAAAAAAATCGGAAAAAATCGGAAAAAAAATCGGAAAAAAATCGGGAAAAATCTGAAAAAATCTGAAAAAAATCGGGAAAAATCGGGAAAAAAAATCGGAAAAAATCGGGAAAATAAATCGGAAAAAATCGGAAAAAAAATCGGAAAAAGATCGGGAAAAATCGGAAAAAAAATCGGGAAAAAATCGGAAAAAAAATCGGAAAAAAAATCGGAAAAAAATCGGGAAAAATCGGGAAAAAAATCGGGAAAAATCGGAAAAAAAATCGGAGAAAAATCGGGAAAAAAAATCGGGAAAAAAAATCGGGAAAAAATCGGAAAAAATCGGAAAAAAAATCGGAAAAAAAATCGGAAAAAAATCGGGAAAAATCGGGAAAAAAATCGGAAAAAAATCGGGAAAAATCGGAAAAAAAATCGGAAAAAAAATCGGAAAAAAATCGGGAAAAATCGGGAAAAAAATCGGGAAAAAAATCTGAAAAAAATCGGGAAAAATCGGGAAAAAAATCGGGAAAAAATCGGGAAAAAATCGAAAAAAATCGGAAAAAATCGGGAAAAAAATCGGAAAAAAATCGGGAAAAAAATCGGAAAAAAATCGGAAAAAATCGGGAAAAAAAATCGGAAAAAATCGGAAAAAAAATCGGAAAAAAATCGGGAAAAATCTGAAAAAATCTGAAAAAAAATATGAAAAAAATCGGGAAAAATCGGGAAAAATCGGGAAAAAAATCGGAAAAAAATCGGGAAAAATCGGAAAAAAAATCGGAAAAAAATTCTGAAAAAATCGGGAAAAAAAATCGGAAAAAATCGGAAAAAAAATCGGAAAAAAATCGGTAAAAATCTGAAAAAAATCGGAAAAAAAAATCGGAAAAAAATCGGGAAAAATCGGAAAAAATCGGAAAAAAAATCGGAAAAAAATCGGGAAAAATCTGAAAAAATCGGAAAAAAATCGGGAAAAATCGGGAAAAAAAATCGGAAAAAATCGGGAAAATAAATCGGAAAAAATCGGAAAAAAAATCGGAAAAAGATCGGGAAAAATCGGAAAAAAAATCGGGAAAAAATCGGAAAAAATAGGGAAAAATCGGAAAAAAAATCGGGAAAAAATCGGAAAAAAAATCGGAAAAAAAATCGGAAAAAAATCGGGAAAAATCGGAAAAAATCGGAAAAAAAATCGGAAAAAAAATCTGAAAAAATCGGGAAAAAAAATCGGAAAAAATCGGAAAAAAAATCGGAAAAAAATCGGGAAAAATCTGAAAAAATCTGAAAAAAAATATGAAAAAAATCGGGAAAAATCGGGAAAAAAATCGGGAAAAATCGGAAAAAAATCGGAAAAAATCGGGAAAAATCGGAAAAAATCGGAAAAAAAATCGGAAAAAAATTCTGAAAAAATCGGGAAAAAAAATCGGAAAAAATCGGAAAAAAAATCGGAAAAAAATCGGGAAAAATCTGAAAAAATATGAAAAAAAATATGAAAAAAATCGGGAAAAATCGGGAAAAATCTGAAAAAAATCGGAAAAAAAATCGGAAAAAAATCGGGAAAAATCGGAAAAAATCGGAAAAAAAATCGGAAAAAAAATCGGAAAAAATCGGGAAAAAAAATCGGAAAAAATCGGAAAAAAAATCGGAAAAAAATCGGGAAAAATCTGAAAAAATCTGAAAAAAATCGGGAAAAATCGGGAAAAAAAATCGGAAAAAATCGGGAAAATAAATCGGAAAAAATCGGAAAAAAAATCGGAAAAAGATCGGGAAAAATCGGAAAAAAAATCGGGAAAAAATCGGAAAAAATAGGGAAAAATCGGAAAAAAAATCGGGAAAAAATCGGAAAAAAAATCGGAAAAAAAATCGGAAAAAAATCGGGAAAAATCGGGAAAAAAATCGGGAAAAATCGGAAAAAAAATCGGAGAAAAATCGGGAAAAAAAATCGGGAAAAAAAATCGGGAAAAAATCGGAAAAAATCGGAAAAAAAATCGGAAAAAAAATCGGAAAAAAATCGGGAAAAATCGGGAAAAAAATCGGAAAAAAATCGGGAAAAATCGGAAAAAAAATCGGAAAAAAAATCGGAAAAAAATCGGGAAAAATCGGGAAAAAAATCTGAAAAAAAATCTGAAAAAAATCGGGAAAAAATCGGGAAAAATCGGAAAAAAAATCGGAAAAAAATCGGGAAAAATCGGAAAAAAAATCGGAAAAAAATCGGAAAAATCGGAAAAAAAATCGGAAAAAAAATCTGAAAAAAATCGGAAAAAAATCGGAAAAAAATCGGGAAAAATCGGAAAAAAAATCGGAGAAAAATCGGGAAAAATCGGAAAAAAAATCGGAAAAAAATCTGGAAAAATCGGGAAAAATCGGAAAAAAAATCGGAAAAAAATCGGAAAAATCGGGAAAAATCGGAAAAAAAATCGGAGAAAAATCGGAAAAAAATTCGGAAAAAAATGGAAAAAAATCGGAAAGCAATCGGGAAAAATCGGGAAAAAAATCGGGAAAAATCGGAAAAAAAATCGGAGAAAAATCGGGAAAAATCGGAAAAAAAATCGGAAAAAAATCTGGAAAAATCGGGAAAAATCGGAAAAAAAATCGGAGAAAAATCGGGAAAAATCGGAAAAAAAATCGGAAAAAAATCGGAAAAATCGGAAAAAAAATCGGGAAAAAAAATCGGGAAAAATCGGAAAAAAAATCGGAAAAAAATCGGGAAAAATCGGGAAAAAAATCGGGAAAAAATCGGGAAAAAATCGAAAAAAATCGGAAAAAATCGGGAAAAAAATCGGAAAAAAATCGGGAAAAATCGGAAAAAAATCGGAAAAAAAATCGGAAAAAAATCGGGAAAAATCGGGAAAAAAATCGGGAAAAATCGGAAAAAAAATCGGAGAAAAATCGGGAAAAATCGGAAAAAAAATCGGAAAAAAATCTGGAAAAATCGGGAAAAATCGGAAAAAAAATCGGAGAAAAATCGGGAAAAATCGGAAAAAAAATCGGAAAAAAATCGGAAAAAAATCGGGAAAAATCGGGAAAAAAATCGGGAAAAAATCGGGGAAAAAATCGAAAAAAATCGGAAAAAATCGGGAAAAAAATCGGAAAAAAATGGGAAAAAATCGGCAAAAAAATCGGGAAAAATCGGGAAAAATCGGAGAAAAATCGGGAAAAATCGGAAAAAAAATCGGAAAAAAATCGGGAAAAATCTGAAAAAAAATCGGAAAAAAAATCGGAAAAAAATCGGGAAAAATCGGAAAAAAAATCGGAAAAAAAATCGGAAAAAAAATCGGAAAAAATCGGGAAAAAAAATCGGAAAAAATCGGAAAAAAAATCGGAAAAAAATCGGGAAAAATCTGAAAAAATCTGAAAAAAAATATGAAAAAAATCGGGAAAAATCGGGAAAAATCGGGAAAAAAATCGGAAAAAAATCGGGAAAAATCGGAAAAAATCGGAAAAAAATTCGGAAAAAAAATCGGAAAAAATCGGGAAAAAAAATCGGAAAAAATCGGAAAAAAAATCGGAAAAAAATCGGGAAAAATCTGAAAAAATATGAAAAAAAATATGAAAAAAATCGGGAAAAATCGGGAAAAATCTGAAAAAAATCGGAAAAAAATCGGGAAAAACCTGAAAAAATCGGAAAAAAATCGGAAAAAAATCGGAAAAAAATCGGGAAAAATCGGAAAAAAAATCGGGAAAAAATCGGAAAAAATCGGAAAAAAAATCGGAAAAAAAATCGGAAAAAAATCGGGAAAATCGGAAAAAAAATCGGAAAAAATCGGAAAAAATCGGGAAAAATCGGGAAAAAAATCGGAAAAAAATGGGAAAAAATCGGCAAAAAAATCGGGAAAAATCGGGAAAATCGGAGAAAAATCGGGAAAAATCGGAAAAAAAATCGGAAAAAAATCGGGAAAAATCTGAAAAAAAATCGGAAAAAAAATCGGAAAAAAATCGGGAAAAATCGGAAAAAAAATCGGAAAAAAAATCGGAAAAAAAATCGGAAAAAATCGGGAAAAAAAATCGGAAAAAATCGGAAAAAAAATCGGAAAAAAATCGGGAAAAATCTGAAAAAATATGAAAAAAATATGAAAAAAATCGGGAAAAATCGGGAAAAATCTGAAAAAAATCGGAAAAAAAATCGGAAAAAAATCGGGAAAAATCGGAAAAAATCGGAAAAAAAATCGGAAAAAAATCGGGAAAAATCTGAAAAAATCTGAAAAAAATCGGGAAAAATCGGGAAAAAAAATCGGAAAAAATCGGGAAAATAAATCGGAAAAAATCGGAAAAAAAATCGGAAAAAGATCGGGAAAAATCGAAAAAAAATCGGGAAAAAATCGGAAAAAATAGGGAAAAATCGGAAAAAAAATCGGGAAAAATCGGAAAAAAAATCGGAAAAAAAATCGGAAAAAAATCGGGAAAAATCGGAAAAAATCGGAAAAAAAATCGGAAAAAAAATCTGAAAAAATCGGGAAAAAAAATCGGAAAAAATCGGAAAAAAAATCGGAAAAAAATCGGGAAAAATCTGAAAAAATCTGAAAAAAAATATGAAAAAAATCGGGAAAAATCGGGAAAAAAATCGGGAAAAATCGGAAAAAAATCGGAAAAAAATCGGGAAAAATCGGAAAAAATCGGAAAAAAAATCGGAAAAAAATTCTGAAAAAATCGGGAAAAAAAATCGGAAAAAATCGGAAAAAAAATCGGAAAAAAATCGGGAAAAATCTGAAAAAATATGAAAAAAATATGAAAAAATCGGGAAAAATCGGGAAAAATCTGAAAAAATCGGAAAAAAAATCGGAAAAAAATCGGGAAAAATCGGAAAAAATCGGAAAAAAAATCGGAAAAAATCGGGAAAAAAAATCGGAAAAAATCGGAAAAAAAATCGGAAAAAAATCGGGAAAAATCTGAAAAAATCTGAAAAAAATCGGGAAAAATCGGGAAAAAAAATCGGAAAAAATCGGGAAAATAAATCGGAAAAAATCGGAAAAAAAATCGGAAAAGATCGGGAAAAATCGGAAAAAAAATCGGGAAAAAATCGGAAAAAATAGGGAAAAATCGGAAAAAAAATCGGGAAAAAATCGGAAAAAAAATCGGAAAAAAAATCGGAAAAAAATCGGGAAAAATCGGGAAAAAAATCGGGAAAAATCGGAAAAAAAATCGGAGAAAAATCGGGAAAAAAAATCGGGAAAAAAAATCGGGAAAAAATCGGAAAAAATCGGAAAAAAAATCGGAAAAAAAATCGGAAAAAAATCGGGAAAAATCGGGAAAAAAATCGGAAAAAAATCGGGAAAAATCGGAAAAAAAATCGGAAAAAAAATCGGAAAAAAATCGGGAAAAATCGGGAAAAAAATCTGAAAAAAAATCTGAAAAAAATCGGGAAAAAATCGGGAAAAATCGGAAAAAAAATCGGAAAAAAATCGGAAAAAAATCGGAAAAAAATCGGGAAAAATCGGAAAAAAAATCGGAGAAAAATCGGGAAAAATCGGAAAAAAAATCGGAAAAAAATCTGGAAAAATCGGGAAAAATCGGAAAAAAAATCGGAAAAAAATCGGAAAAATCGGGAAAAATCGGAAAAAAATCGGAAAAAAATCGGAAAAAAATCGGAAAAAAATCGGGAAAAATCGGAAAAAAAATCGGAGAAAAATCGGGAAAAATCGGAAAAAAAATCGGAAAAAAATCTGGAAAAATCGGGAAAAATCGGAAAAAAAATCGGAAAAAAATCGGAAAAATCGGGAAAAATCGGAAAAAAAATCGGAGAAAAATCGGAAAAAAATTCGGAAAAAAATGGAAAAAAATCGGAAAGCAATCGGGAAAAATCGGGAAAAAAATCGGGAAAAATCGGAAAAAAAATCGGAGAAAAATCGGGAAAAATCGGAAAAAAAATCGGAAAAAAATCTGGAAAAATCGGGAAAAATCGGAAAAAAAATCGGAGAAAAATCGGGAAAAATCGGAAAAAAAATCGGAAAAAAATCGGAAAAATCGGAAAAAAAATCGGAAAAAAAATCGGGAAAAAAAATCGGGAAAAATCGGAAAAAAAATCGGAAAAAAATCGGGAAAAATCGGGAAAAAAATCGGGAAAAAATCGGGAAAAAATCGAAAAAATCGGAAAAAATCGGGAAAAAAATCGGAAAAAAATCGGGAAAAATCGGAAAAAAATCGGAAAAAAAATCGGAAAAAAATCGGGAAAAATCGGGAAAAAAATCGGGAAAAATCGGAAAAAAAATCGGAGAAAAATCGGGAAAAATCGGAAAAAAAATCGGAAAAAAATCTGGAAAAATCGGGAAAAATCGGAAAAAAAATCGGAGAAAAATCGGGAAAAATCGGAAAAAAAATCGGAAAAAAATCGGAAAAAAATCGGGAAAAATCGGGAAAAAAATCGGGAAAAAATCGGGAAAAAATCGAAAAAAATCGGAAAAAATCGGGAAAAAAAATCGGAAAAAAATGGGAAAAAATCGGCAAAAAAATCGGGAAAAATCGGGAAAAATCGGAGAAAAATCGGGAAAAATCGGGAAAAAAATCGGAAAAAAATCGGGAAAAATCGGAAAAAATCGGAAAAAAAATCGGAAAAAAAATCGGAAAAAATCGGGAAAAAAAATCGGAAAAAATCGGAAAAAAAATCGGAAAAAAATCGGGAAAAATCTGAAAAAATATGAAAAAAAATATGAAAAAAATCGGGAAAAATCGGGAAAAATCTGAAAAAAATCGGAAAAAAGTCGGGAAAAACCTGAAAAAATCGGAAAAAAATCGGAAAAAAATCGGAAAAAAATCGGGAAAAATCGGAAAAAAAATCGGGAAAAAATCGGAAAAAATCGGAAAAAAAATCGGAAAAAAAATCGGAAAAAAATCGGGAAAATCGGAAAAAAAATCGGAAAAAATCGGAAAAAATCGGGAAAAAAATCTGAAAAAAATCTGAAAAAAATCGGAAAAAAATCGGGAAAAATCGGAAAAAATCGGAAAAAAAATCGGAAAAAAATCGGGAAAAATCGGAAAAAAAATCGGGAAAAAATCGGAAAAAATCGGAAAAAAAATCGGAAAAAAAATCGGAAAAAAATCGGGAAAATCGGAAAAAAAATCGGAAAAAATCGGAAAAAATCGGGAAAAATCGGGAAAAAAATCGGAAAAAAATGGGAAAAAATCGGCAAAAAAATCGGGAAAAATCGGGAAAATCGGAGAAAAATCGGGAAAAATCTGAAAAAATATGAAAAAAAATATGAAAAAAATCGGGAAAAATCGGGAAAAATCTGAAAAAAATCGGGAAAAATCGGGAAAAAAAATCGGAAAAAATCGGGAAAATAAATCGGAAAAAATCGGAAAAAAAATCGGAAAAAGATCGGGAAAAATCGGAAAAAAAATCGGAAAAAAATCGGGAAAAATCTGAAAAAATCTGAAAAAAATCGGGAAAAATCGGGAAAAAAAATCGGAAAAAATCGGGAAAATAAATCGGAAAAAATCGGAAAAAAAATCGGAAAAAGATCGGGAAAAATCGGAAAAAAAATCGGGAAAAAATCGGAAAAAATAGGGAAAAATCGGAAAAAAAATCGGGAAAAAATCGGAAAAAAAATCGGAAAAAAAATCGGAAAAAAATCGGGAAAAATCGGAAAAAATCGGAAAAAAAATCGGAAAAAAAATCTGAAAAAATCGGGAAAAAAAATCGGAAAAAATCGGAAAAAAAATCGGAAAAAAATCGGGAAAAATCTGAAAAAATCTGAAAAAAAATATGAAAAAAATCGGGAAAAATCGGGAAAAAAATCGGGAAAAATCGGAAAAAAATCGGAAAAAAATCGGGAAAAATCGGAAAAAATCGGAAAAAAAATCGGAAAAAAATTCTGAAAAAATCGGGAAAAAAAATCGGAAAAAATCGGAAAAAAAATCGGAAAAAAATCGGGAAAAATCTGAAAAAATATGAAAAAAAATATGAAAAAAATCGGGAAAAATCGGGAAAAATCTGAAAAAAATCGGAAAAAAAATCGGAAAAAAATCGGGAAAAATCGGAAAAAATCGGAAAAAAAATCGGAAAAAAAATCGGAAAAAATCGGGAAAAAAAATCGGAAAAAATCGGAAAAAAAATCGGAAAAAAATCGGGAAAAATCTGAAAAAATCTGAAAAAAATCGGGAAAAATCGGGAAAAAAAATCGGAAAAAATCGGGAAAATAAATCGGAAAAAATCGGAAAAAAAATCGGAAAAAGATCGGGAAAAATCGGAAAAAAAATCGGGAAAAAATCGGAAAAAATAGGGAAAAATCGGAAAAAAAATCGGGAAAAAATCGGAAAAAAAATCGGAAAAAAAATCGGAAAAAAATCGGGAAAAATCGGGAAAAAAATCGGGAAAAATCGGAAAAAAAATCGGAGAAAAATCGGGAAAAAAAATCGGGAAAAAAAATCGGGAAAAAATCGGAAAAAATCGGAAAAAAAATCGGAAAAAAAATCGGAAAAAAATCGGGAAAAATCGGGAAAAAAATCGGAAAAAAATCGGGAAAAATCGGGAAAAAAATCGGGAAAAAATTGGGAAAAAATCGAAAAAAAATCGGAAAAAATCGGGAAAAAAATCGGAAAAAAATCGGGAAAAATCGGAAAAAAATCGGAAAAAAATCGGAAAAAAATCGGGAAAAATCGGGAAAAAAATCGGGAAAAATCGGAAAAAAAATCGGAGAAAAATCGGGAAAAATCGGAAAAAAAATCGGAAAAAAATCTGGAAAAATCTGGAAAAATCGGAAAAAAAATCGGAGAAAAATCGGGAAAAATCGGAAAAAAAATCGGAAAAAAATCGGAAAAAAATCGGGAAAAATCGGGAAAAATCGGAAAAAAAATCGGAAAAAAATCGGAAAAATCGGAAAAAAAATCGGAAAAAAAATCGGGAAAAAAAATCGGGAAAAATCGGAAAAAAAATCGGAAAAAAATCGGGAAAAATCGGGAAAAAAATCGGGAAAAAATTGGGAAAAAATCGGAAAAAATCGGAAAAAATCGGGAAAAAAATCCGGAAAAAAATCGGGAAAAATCGGAAAAAAATCGGAAAAAAAATCGGAAAAAAATCGGGAAAAATCGGGAAAAAAATCGGGAAAAATCGGAAAAAAAATCGGAGAAAAATCGGGAAAAATCGGAAAAAAAATCGGAAAAAAATCTGGAAAAATCTGGAAAAATCGGAAAAAAAATCGGAGAAAAATCGGGAAAAATCGGAAAAAAAATCGGAAAAAAATCGGAAAAAAATCGGGAAAAATCGGGAAAAAAATCGGGAAAAAATCGGGAAAAAATCGAAAAAAATCGGAAAAAATCGGGAAAAAAATCGGAAAAAAATCGGGAAAAATCGGAAAAAAATCGGAAAAAAAATCGGAAAAAAATCGGGAAAAATCGGGAAAAAAATCGGGAAAAATCGGAAAAAAAATCGGAGAAAAATCGGGAAAAATCGGAAAAAAAATCGGAAAAAAATCTGGAAAAATCGGGAAAAATCGGAAAAAAAATCGGAGAAAAATCGGGAAAAATCGGAAAAAAAATCGGGAAAAAATCGGAAAAATCGGAAAAAAAATCGGAAAAAAAATCGGGAAAAAAAATCGGGAAAAATCGGAAAAAAATCGGGAAAAAATCGGGAAAAATCGGGAAAAAAATCGGGAAAAAATCGGGAAAAAATCGAAAAAAATCGGAAAAAATCGGGAAAAAAATCGGAAAAAAATCGGGAAAAATCGGAAAAAAATCGGAAAAAAAATCGGAAAAAAATCGGGAAAAATCGGGAAAAAAATCGGGAAAAATCGGAAAAAAAATCGGAAAAAAATCGGGAAAAATCGGGAAAAAAAATCGGAAAAAATCGGAAAAAAAATCGGAAAAAAATCGGGAAAAATCGGAAAAAAAATCGGGAAAAAATCGGAAAAAAATCGGGAAAAATCGGAAAAAAATCGGGAAAAATCGGAAAAAAAATCGGAGAAAAATCGGGAAAAATCGGAAAAAAAATCTGGAAAAATCGGGAAAAATCGGAAAAAAAATCGGAAAAAAATCGGAAAAATCGGGAAAAATCGGAAAAAAAATCGGAGAAAAATCGGAAAAAAATTCGGAAAAAAATGGAAAAAAATCGGAAAGCAATCGGGAAAAATCGGGAAAAAAATCGGGAAAAATCGGAAAAAAAATCGGAGAAAAATCGGGAAAAATCGGAAAAAAAATCGGAAAAAAATCGGGAAAAATCGGGAAAAATCGGAAAAAAAATCGGAGAAAAATCGGGAAAAATCGGAAAAAAAATCGGAAAAAAATCGGAAAAATCGGAAAAAAAATCGGAAAAAAAATCGGGAAAAAAAATCGGGAAAAATCGGAAAAAAAATCGGAAAAAAATCGGGAAAAATCGGGAAAAAAATCGGGAAAAAATCGGGAAAAAATCGAAAAAAATCGGAAAAAATCGGGAAAAAAATCGGAAAAAAATCGGGAAAAATCGGAAAAAAATCGGAAAAAAAATCGGAAAAAAATCGGGAAAAATCGGGAAAAAAATCGGGAAAAATCGGAAAAAAAATCGGAGAAAAATCGGGAAAAATCGGAAAAAAAATCGGAAAAAAATCTGGAAAAATCGGGAAAAATCGGAAAAAAAATCGGAGAAAAATCGGGAAAAATCGGAAAAAAAATCGGAAAAAAATCGGAAAAAAATCGGGAAAAATCGGGAAAAAAATCGGGAAAAAATCGGGAAAAAATCGAAAAAAATCGGAAAAAATCGGGAAAAAAATCGGAAAAAAATCGGGAAAAATCGGAAAAAAATCGGAAAAAAAAATCGGAAAAAAATCGGGAAAAATCGGGAAAAAAATCGGGAAAAATCGGAAAAAAAATCGGAGAAAAATCGGGAAAAATCGGAAAAAAAATCGGAAAAAAATCTGGAAAAATCGGGAAAAATCGGAAAAAAAATCGGAGAAAAATCGGGAAAAATCGGAAAAAAAATCGGAAAAAAATCGGAAAAATCGGAAAAAAAATCTGAAAAAAAATCGGGAAAAAAAATCGGGAAAAATCGGAAAAAAAATCGGAAAAAAATCGGGAAAAATCGGGAAAAAAATCGGGAAAAAATCGGGAAAAAATCGAAAAAAATCGGAAAAAATCGGGAAAAAAATCGGAAAAAAATCGGGAAAAATCGGAAAAAAATCGGAAAAAAAATCGGAAAAAAATCGGGAAAAATCGGGAAAAAAATCGGGAAAAATCGGAAAAAAAATCGGAAAAAAATCGGGAAAAATCGGGAAAAAAAATCGGAAAAAATCGGAAAAAAAATCGGAAAAAAATCGGGAAAAATCGGAAAAAAAATCGGGAAAAAATCGGAAAAAAATCGGGAAAATCGGAAAAAAAATCGGAAAAAATCGGAAAAAATCGGGAAAAAAATCTGAAAAAAATCGGAAAAAAAATCGGAAAAAAATCGGGAAAAATCGGAAAAAATCGGAAAAAAAATCGGAAAAAAATCGGGAAAAATCTGAAAAAATCTGAAAAAAATCGGGAAAAATCGGGAAAAAAAATCGGAAAAAATCGGGAAAATAAATCGGAAAAAATCGGAAAAAAAATCGGAAAAAGATCGGGAAAAATCGGAAAAAAAATCGGGAAAAAATCGGAAAAAATAGGGAAAAATCGGAAAAAAAATCGGGAAAAAATCGGAAAAAAAATCGGAAAAAAAATCGGAAAAAAATCGGGAAAAATCGGAAAAAATCGGAAAAAAAATCGGAAAAAAAATCTGAAAAAATCGGGAAAAAAAATCGGAAAAAATCGGAAAAAAAATCGGAAAAAAATCGGGAAAAATCTGAAAAAATCTGAAAAAAAATATGAAAAAAATCGGGAAAAATCGGGAAAAAAATCGGGAAAAATCGGAAAAAAATCGGAAAAAAATCGGGAAAAATCGGAAAAAATCGGAAAAAAAATCGGAAAAAAATTCTGAAAAAATCGGGAAAAAAAATCGGAAAAAATCGGAAAAAAAATCGGAAAAAAATCGGGAAAAATCTGAAAAAATATGAAAAAAAATATGAAAAAAATCGGGAAAAATCGGGAAAAATCTGAAAAAAAATCGGAAAAAAAATCGGAAAAAAATCGGGAAAAATCGGAAAAAATCGGAAAAAAAATCGGAAAAAAAATCGGAAAAAATCGGGAAAAAAAATCGGAAAAAATCGGAAAAAAAATCGGAAAAAAATCGGGAAAAATCTGAAAAAATCTGAAAAAAATCGGGAAAAATCGGGAAAAAAAATCGGAAAAAATCGGGAAAATAAATCGGAAAAAATCGGAAAAAAAATCGGAAAAAGATCGGGAAAAATCGGAAAAAAAATCGGGAAAAAATCGGAAAAAATAGGGAAAAATCGGAAAAAAAATCGGGAAAAATCTGAAAAAAAATCGGAAAAAAAATCGGAAAAAAATCGGGAAAAATCGGAAAAAATCGGAAAAAAAATCGGAAAAAAAATCGGAAAAAATCGGGAAAAAAAATCGGAAAAAATCGGAAAAAAAATCGGAAAAAAATCGGGAAAAATCTGAAAAAATCTGAAAAAAATCGGGAAAAATCGGGAAAAAAAATCGGAAAAAATCGGGAAAATAAATCGGAAAAAATCGGAAAAAAAATCGGAAAAAGATCGGGAAAAATCGGAAAAAAAATCGGGAAAAAATCGGAAAAAATAGGGAAAAATCGGAAAAAAAATCGGGAAAAAATCGGAAAAAAAATCGGAAAAAAAATCGGAAAAAAATCGGGAAAAATCGGGAAAAAAATCGGGAAAAATCGGAAAATAAAATCGGAGAAAAATCGGGAAAAAAAATCGGGAAAAAAAATCGGGAAAAAATCGGAAAAAATCGGAAAAAAAATCGGAAAAAAAATCGGAAAAAAATCGGGAAAAATCGGGAAAAAAATCGGAAAAAAATCGGGAAAAATCGGAAAAAAAATCGGAAAAAAAATCGGAAAAAAATCGGGAAAAATCGGGAAAAAAATCTGAAAAAAAATCTGAAAAAAATCGGGAAAAAATCGGGAAAAATCGGAAAAAAAATCGGAAAAAAATCGGGAAAAATCGGAAAAAAAATCGGAAAAAAATCGGAAAAATCGGAAAAAAAATCGGAAAAAAAATCGGAAAAAAATCGGAAAAAAATCGGAAAAAAATCGGGAAAAATCGGAAAAAAAATCGGAGAAAAATCGGGAAAAATCGGGAAAAAAATCTGAAAAAAATCGGAAAAAAAATCGGAAAAAAATCGGGAAAAATCGGAAAAAATCGGAAAAAAAATCGGAAAAAAATCGGGAAAAATCTGAAAAAATCTGAAAAAAATCGGGAAAAATCGGGAAAAAAAATCGGAAAAAATCGGGAAAATAAATCGGAAAAAATCGGAAAAAAAATCGGAAAAAGATCGGGAAAAATCGGAAAAAAAATCGGGAAAAAATCGGAAAAAATAGGGAAAAATCGGAAAAAAAATCGGGAAAAAATCGGAAAAAAAATCGGAAAAAAAATCGGAAAAAAATCGGGAAAAATCGGAAAAAATCGGAAAAAAAATCGGAAAAAAAATCTGAAAAAATCGGGAAAAAAAATCGGAAAAAATCGGAAAAAAAATCGGAAAAAAATCGGGAAAAATCTGAAAAAATCTGAAAAAAAATATGAAAAAAATCGGGAAAAATCGGGAAAAAAATCGGGAAAAATCGGAAAAAAATCGGAAAAAAATCGGGAAAAATCGGAAAAAATCGGAAAAAAAATCGGAAAAAAATTCTGAAAAAATCGGGAAAAAAAATCGGAAAAAATCGGAAAAAAAATCGGAAAAAAATCGGGAAAAATCTGAAAAAATATGAAAAAAAATATGAAAAAAATCGGGAAAAATCGGGAAAAATCTGAAAAAAAATCGGAAAAAAAATCGGAAAAAAATCGGGAAAAATCGGAAAAAATCGGAAAAAAAATCGGAAAAAAAATCGGAAAAAATCGGGAAAAAAAATCGGAAAAAATCGGAAAAAAAATCGGAAAAAAATCGGGAAAAAATCTGAAAAAATCTGAAAAAAATCGGGAAAAATCGGGAAAAAAAATCGGAAAAAATCGGGAAAATAAATCGGAAAAAATCGGAAAAAAAATCGGAAAAAGATCGGGAAAAATCGGAAAAAAAATCGGGAAAAAATCGGAAAAAATAGGGAAAAATCGGAAAAAAAATCGGGAAAAATCTGAAAAAAAATCGGAAAAAAAATCGGAAAAAAATCGGGAAAAATCGGAAAAAATCGGAAAAAAAATCGGAAAAAAAATCGGAAAAAATCGGGAAAAAAAATCGGAAAAAATCGGAAAAAAAATCGGAAAAAAATCGGGAAAAATCTGAAAAAATCTGAAAAAAATCGGGAAAAATCGGGAAAAAAAATCGGAAAAAATCGGGAAAATAAATCGGAAAAAATCGGAAAAAAAATCGGAAAAAGATCGGGAAAAATCGGAAAAAAAATCGGGAAAAAATCGGAAAAAATAGGGAAAAATCGGAAAAAAAATCGGGAAAAAATCGGAAAAAAAATCGGAAAAAAAATCGGAAAAAAATCGGGAAAAATCGGGAAAAAAATCGGGAAAAATCGGAAAATAAAATCGGAGAAAAATCGGGAAAAAAAATCGGGAAAAAAAATCGGGAAAAAATCGGAAAAAATCGGAAAAAAAATCGGAAAAAAAATCGGAAAAAAATCGGGAAAAATCGGGAAAAAAATCGGAAAAAAATCGGGAAAAATCGGAAAAAAAATCGGAAAAAAAATCGGAAAAAAATCGGGAAAAATCGGGAAAAAAATCTGAAAAAAAATCTGAAAAAAATCGGGAAAAAATCGGGAAAAATCGGAAAAAAAATCGGAAAAAAATCGGGAAAAATCGGAAAAAAAATCGGAAAAAAATCGGAAAAATCGGAAAAAAAATCGGAAAAAAAATCGGAAAAAAATCGGAAAAAAATCGGAAAAAAATCGGGAAAAATCGGAAAAAAAATCGGAGAAAAATCGGGAAAAATCGGAAAAAAAATCGGAGAAAAATCGGAAAAAAATTCGGAAAAAAATGGAAAAAAATCGGAAAGCAATCGGGAAAAATCGGGAAAAAAATCGGGAAAAATCGGAAAAAAAATCGGAGAAAAATCGGGAAAAATCGGAAAAAAAATCGGAAAAAAATCTGGAAAAATCGGGAAAAATCGGAAAAAAAATCGGAGAAAAATCGGGAAAAATCGGAAAAAAAATCGGAAAAAAATCGGAAAAATCGGAAAAAAAATCGGAAAAAAAATCGGGAAAAAAAATCGGGAAAAATCGGAAAAAAAATCGGAAAAAAATCGGGAAAAATCGGGAAAAAAATCGGGAAAAAATTGGGAAAAAATCGAAAAAAATCGGAAAAAATCGGGAAAAAAATCGGAAAAAAATCGGGAAAAATCGGAAAAAAATCGGAAAAAAAATCGGAAAAAAATCGGGAAAAATCGGGAAAAAAATCGGGAAAAAATCGGGAAAAAATCGGGAAAAATCGGAAAAAAATCGGAAAAAAAATCGGAAAAAAATCGGGAAAAATCGGGAAAAAAATCGGGAAAAATCGGAAAAAAAATCGGAGAAAAATCGGGAAAAATCGGAAAAAAAATCGGAAAAAAATCTGGAAAAATCGGGAAAAATCGGAAAAAAAATCGGAGAAAAATCGGGAAAAATCGGAAAAAAAATCGGAAAAAAATCGGAAAAAAATCGGGAAAAATCGGGAAAAAAATCGGGAAAAATCGGGAAAAAATCGAAAAAAATCGGAAAAAATCGGGAAAAAAATCGGAAAAAAATCGGGAAAAATCGGAAAAAAATCGGAAAAAAAATCGGAAAAAAATCGGGAAAAATCGGGAAAAAAATCGGGAAAAATCGGAAAAAAAATCGGAGAAAAATCGGGAAAAATCGGAAAAAAAATCGGAAAAAAATCTGGAAAAATCGGGAAAAATCGGAAAAAAAATCGGAGAAAAATCGGGAAAAATCGGAAAAAAAATCGGAAAAAAATCGGAAAAATCGGAAAAAAAATCTGAAAAAAAATCGGGAAAAAAAATCGGGAAAAATCGGAAAAAAAATCGGAAAAAAATCGGGAAAAATCGGGAAAAAAATCGGGAAAAAATCGGGAAAAAATCGAAAAAAATCGGAAAAAATCGGGAAAAAAATCGGAAAAAAATCGGGAAAAATCGGAAAAAAATCGGAAAAAAAATCGGAAAAAAATCGGGAAAAATCGGGAAAAAAATCGGGAAAAATCGGAAAAAAAATCGGAAAAAAATCGGGAAAAATCGGGAAAAAAAATCGGAAAAAATCGGAAAAAAAATCGGAAAAAAATCGGGAAAAATCGGAAAAAAAATCGGGAAAAAATCGGAAAAAAATCGGGAAAATCGGAAAAAAAATCGGAAAAAATCGGAAAAAATCGGGAAAAAAATCTGAAAAAAATCGGAAAAAAAATCGGAAAAAAATCGGGAAAAATCGGAAAAAATCGGAAAAAAAATCGGAAAAAAATCGGGAAAAATCTGAAAAAATCTGAAAAAAATCGGGAAAAATCGGGAAAAAAAATCGGAAAAAATCGGGAAAATAAATCGGAAAAAATCGGAAAAAAAATCGGAAAAAGATCGGGAAAAATCGGAAAAAAAATCGGGAAAAAATCGGAAAAAATAGGGAAAAATCGGAAAAAAAATCGGGAAAAAATCGGAAAAAAAATCGGAAAAAAAATCGGAAAAAAATCGGGAAAAATCGGAAAAAATCGGAAAAAAAATCGGAAAAAAAATCTGAAAAAATCGGGAAAAAAAATCGGAAAAAATCGGAAAAAAAATCGGAAAAAAATCGGGAAAAATCTGAAAAAATCTGAAAAAAAATATGAAAAAAATCGGGAAAAATCGGGAAAAAAATCGGGAAAAATCGGAAAAAAATCGGAAAAAAATCGGGAAAAATCGGAAAAAATCGGAAAAAAAATCGGAAAAAAATTCTGAAAAAATCGGGAAAAAAAATCGGAAAAAATCGGAAAAAAAATCGGAAAAAAATCGGGAAAAATATGAAAAAATATGAAAAAAAATATGAAAAAAATCGGGAAAAATCGGGAAAAATCTGAAAAAAAATCGGAAAAAAAATCGGAAAAAAATCGGGAAAAATCGGAAAAAATCGGAAAAAAAATCGGAAAAAAAATCGGAAAAAATCGGGAAAAAAAATCGGAAAAAATCGGAAAAAAAATCGGAAAAAAATCGGGAAAAATCTGAAAAAATCTGAAAAAAATCGGGAAAAATCGGGAAAAAAAATCGGAAAAAATCGGGAAAATAAATCGGAAAAAATCGGAAAAAAAATCGGAAAAAGATCGGGAAAAATCGGAAAAAAAATCGGGAAAAAATCGGAAAAAATAGGGAAAAATCGGAAAAAAAATCGGGAAAAATCTGAAAAAAAATCGGAAAAAAAATCGGAAAAAAATCGGGAAAAATCGGAAAAAATCGGAAAAAAAATCGGAAAAAAAATCGGAAAAAATCGGGAAAAAAAATCGGAAAAAATCGGAAAAAAAATCGGAAAAAAATCGGGAAAAATCTGAAAAAATCTGAAAAAAATCGGGAAAAATCGGGAAAAAAAATCGGAAAAAATCGGGAAAATAAATCGGAAAAAATCGGAAAAAAAATCGGAAAAAGATCGGGAAAAATCGGAAAAAAAATCGGGAAAAAATCGGAAAAAATAGGGAAAAATCGGAAAAAAAATCGGGAAAAAATCGGAAAAAAAATCGGAAAAAAAATCGGAAAAAAATCGGGAAAAATCGGGAAAAAAATCGGGAAAAATCGGAAAATAAAATCGGAGAAAAATCGGGAAAAAAAATCGGGAAAAAAAATCGGGAAAAAATCGGAAAAAATCGGAAAAAAAATCGGAAAAAAAATCGGAAAAAAATCGGGAAAAATCGGGAAAAAAATCGGAAAAAAATCGGGAAAAATCGGAAAAAAAATCGGAAAAAAAATCGGAAAAAAATCGGGAAAAATCGGGAAAAAAATCTGAAAAAAAATCTGAAAAAAATCGGGAAAAAATCGGGAAAAATCGGAAAAAAAATCGGAAAAAAATCGGGAAAAATCGGAAAAAAAATCGGAAAAAAATCGGAAAAATCGGAAAAAAAATCGGAAAAAAAATCGGAAAAAAATCGGAAAAAAATCGGAAAAAAATCGGGAAAAATCGGAAAAAAAATCGGAGAAAAATCGGGAAAAATCGGAAAAAAAATCGGAGAAAAATCGGAAAAAAATTCGGAAAAAAATGGAAAAAAATCGGAAAGCAATCGGGAAAAATCGGGAAAAAAATCGGGAAAAATCGGAAAAAAAATCGGAGAAAAATCGGGAAAAATCGGAAAAAAAATCGGAAAAAAATCTGGAAAAATCGGGAAAAATCGGAAAAAAAATCGGAGAAAAATCGGGAAAAATCGGAAAAAAAATCGGAAAAAAATCGGAAAAATCGGAAAAAAAATCGGAAAAAAAATCGGGAAAAAAAATCGGGAAAAATCGGAAAAAAAATCGGAAAAAAATCGGGAAAAATCGGGAAAAAAATCGGGAAAAAATCGGGAAAAAATCGAAAAAAATCGGAAAAAATCGGGAAAAAAATCGGAAAAAAATCGGGAAAAATCGGAAAAAAATCGGAAAAAAAATCGGAAAAAAATCGGGAAAAATCGGGAAAAAAATCGGGAAAAATCGGAAAAAAAATCGGAGAAAAATCGGGAAAAATCGGAAAAAAAATCGGAAAAAAATCTGGAAAAATCGGGAAAAATCGGAAAAAAAATCGGAGAAAAATCGGGAAAAATCGGAAAAAAAATCGGAAAAAAATTGGAAAAAAATCGGGAAAAATCGGGAAAAAAATCGGGAAAAAATCGGGAAAAAATCGAAAAAAATCGGAAAAAATCGGGAAAAAAATCGGAAAAAAATCGGGAAAAATCGGAAAAAAATCGGAAAAAAAATCGGAAAAAAATCGGGAAAAATCGGGAAAAAAATCGGGAAAAATCGGAAAAAAAATCGGAGAAAAATCGGGAAAAATCGGAAAAAAAATCGGAAAAAAATCTGGAAAAATCGGGAAAAATCGGAAAAAAAATCGGAGAAAAATCGGGAAAAATCGGAAAAAAAATCGGAAAAAAATCGGAAAAATCGGAAAAAAAATCGGAAAAAAAATCGGGAAAAAAAATCGGGAAAAATCGGAAAAAAAATCGGAAAAAAATCGGGAAAAATCGGGAAAAAAATCGGGAAAAAATCGGGAAAAAATCGAAAAAAATCGGAAAAAATCGGGAAAAAAATCGGAAAAAAATCGGGAAAAATCGGAAAAAAATCGGAAAAAAAATCGGAAAAAAATCGGAAAAAAAATCGGAAAAAAAATCGGAAAAAAATCGGGAAAAATCGGAAAAAAAATCGGGAAAAAATCGGAAAAAAATCGGGAAAATCGGAAAAAAAATCGGAAAAAATCGGAAAAAATCGGGAAAAAAATCTGAAAAAAATCGGAAAAAAATCGGGAAAAATCGGAAAAAAATCGGGAAAAATCGGAAAAAAAATCGGGAAAAATCGGGAAAAAAAATCGGGAAAAATCGGAAAAAATCGGAAAAAAAATCGGAAAAAAAATCTGAAAAAATCGGGAAAAAAAATCGGAAAAAATCGGAAAAAAAATCGGAAAAAAATCGGGAAAAATCTGAAAAAATCTGAAAAAAAATATGAAAAAAATCGGGAAAAATCGGGAAAAAAATCGGGAAAAATCGGAAAAAAATCGGAAAAAAATCGGGAAAAATCGGAAAAAATCGGAAAAAAAATCGGAAAAAAATTCTGAAAAAATCGGGAAAAAAAATCGGAAAAAATCGGAAAAAAAATCGGAAAAAAATCGGGAAAAATCTGAAAAAATATGAAAAAAAATATGAAAAAAATCGGGAAAAATCGGGAAAAATCTGAAAAAAATCGGAAAAAAAATCGGAAAAAAGTCGGGAAAAATCGGAAAAAAAATCGGAAAAAAAATCGGAAAAAATCGGGAAAAAAAATCGGAAAAAAAAATCGGAAAAAATCGGAAAAAAAATCGGAAAAAAATCGGGAAAAATCTGAAAAAATCTGAAAAAAATCGGGAAAAATCGGGAAAAAAAATCGGAAAAAATCGGGAAAATAAATCGGAAAAAATCGGAAAAAAAATCGGAAAAAGATCGGGAAAAATCGGAAAAAAAATCGGGAAAAAATCGGAAAAAATAGGGAAAAATCGGAAAAAAAATCGGGAAAAAATCGGAAAAAAAATCGGAAAAAAAATCGGAAAAAAATCGGGAAAAATCGGGAAAAAAATCGGGAAAAATCGGAAAAAAAATCGGAAAAAAAATCGGAAAAAAATCGGAAAAAAATCGGAAAAAAATCGGGAAAAATCGGAAAAAAAATCGGAGAAAAATCGGGAAAAATCGGAAAAAAAATCGGAGAAAAATCGGAAAAAAATTCGGAAAAAAATGGAAAAAAATCGGAAAGCAATCGGGAAAAATCGGGAAAAAAATCGGGAAAAATCGGAAAAAAAATCGGAGAAAAATCGGGAAAAATCGGAAAAAAAATCGGAAAAAAATCTGGAAAAATCGGGAAAAATCGGAAAAAAAATCGGAGAAAAATCGGGAAAAATCGGAAAAAAAATCGGAAAAAAATCGGAAAAATCGGAAAAAAAATCGGAAAAAAAATCGGGAAAAAAAATCGGGAAAAATCGGAAAAAAAATCGGAAAAAAATCGGGAAAAATCGGGAAAAAAATCGGGAAAAAATTGGGAAAAAATCGAAAAAAATCGGAAAAAATCGGGAAAAAAATCGGAAAAAAATCGGGAAAAATCGGAAAAAAATCGGAAAAAAAATCGGAAAAAAATCGGGAAAAATCGGGAAAAAAATCGGGAAAAATCGGAAAAAAAATCGGAGAAAAATCGGGAAAAATCGGAAAAAAAAATCGGAAAAAAATCTGGAAAAATCTGGAAAAATCGGAAAAAAAATCGGAGAAAAATCGGGAAAAATCGGAAAAAAAATCGGAAAAAAATCGGAAAAAAATCGGGAAAAATCGGGAAAAAAATCGGGAAAAAATCGGGAAAAAATCGAAAAAAATCGGAAAAAATCGGGAAAAAAATCGGAAAAAAATCGGGAAAAATCGGAAAAAAATCGGAAAAAAAATCGGAAAAAAATCGGGAAAAATCGGGAAAAAAATCGGGAAAAATCGGAAAAAAAATCGGAGAAAAATCGGGAAAAATCGGAAAAAAAATCGGAAAAAAATCTGGAAAAATCGGGAAAAATCGGAAAAAAAATCGGAGAAAAATCGGGAAAAATCGGAAAAAAAATCGGAAAAAAATCGGAAAAATCGGAAAAAAAATCGGAAAAAAAATCGGGAAAAAAAATCGGGAAAAATCGGAAAAAAAATCGGAAAAAAATCGGGAAAAATCGGGAAAAAAATCGGGAAAAAATCGGGAAAAAATCGAAAAAAATCGGAAAAAATCGGGAAAAAAATCGGAAAAAAATCGGGAAAAATCGGAAAAAAATCGGAAAAAAAATCGGAAAAAAATCGGGAAAAATCGGGAAAAAAATCGGAAAAAAATTCTGAAAAAATCGGGAAAAAAAATCGGAAAAAATCGGAAAAAAAATCGGAAAAAAATCGGGAAAAATCTGAAAAAATATGAAAAAAAATATGAAAAAAATCGGGAAAAATCGGGAAAAATCTGAAAAAAATCGGAAAAAAAATCGGAAAAAAGTCGGGAAAAATCGGAAAAAAAATCGGAAAAAAAATCGGAAAAAATCGGGAAAAAAAATCGGAAAAAAAAATCGGAAAAAATCGGGAAAAAAAATCGGAAAAAAATCGGGAAAAATCGGGAAAAAAATCGGGAAAAATCGGAAAAAAATCGGAAAAAAATCGGGAAAAATCGGAAAAAATCGGAAAAAAAATCGGAAAAAAATTCTGAAAAAATCGGGAAAAAAAATCGGAAAAAATCGGAAAAAAAATCGGAAAAAAATCGGGAAAAATCTGAAAAAATATGAAAAAAAATATGAAAAAAATCGGGAAAAATCGGGAAAAATCTGAAAAAAATCGGAAAAAAAATCGGAAAAAAATCGGGAAAAATCGGAAAAAATCGGAAAAAAAATCGGAAAAAAAATCGGAAAAAATCGGGAAAAAAAATCGGAAAAAATCGGAAAAAAATCGGAAAAAAATCGGGAAAAATCTGAAAAAATCTGAAAAAAATCGGGAAAAATCGGGAAAAAAAATCGGAAAAAATCGGGAAAATAAATCGGAAAAAATCGGAAAAAAAATCGGAAAAAGATCGGGAAAAATCGGAAAAAAAATCGGGAAAAAATCGGAAAAAATAGGGAAAAATCGGAAAAAAAATCGGGAAAAAATCGGAAAAAAAATCGGAAAAAAAATCGGAAAAAAATCGGGAAAAATCGGGAAAAAAATCGGGAAAAATCGGAAAAAAAATCGGAGAAAAATCGGGAAAAAAAATCGGGAAAAAAAATCGGGAAAAAATCGGAAAAAATCGGAAAAAAAATCGGAAAAAAAATCGGAAAAAAATCGGGAAAAATCGGGAAAAAAATCGGAAAAAAATCGGGAAAAATCGGAAAAAAAATCGGAAAAAAAATCGGAAAAAAATCGGGAAAAATCGGGAAAAAAATCTGAAAAAAAATCTGAAAAAAATCGGGAAAAAATCGGGAAAAATCGGAAAAAAAATCGGAAAAAAATCGGAAAAAAATCGGAAAAAAATCGGGAAAAATCGGAAAAAAAATCGGAGAAAAATCGGAAAAATCGGGAAAAATCGGAAAAAAAATCGGAGAAAAATCGGAAAAAAATTCGGAAAAAAATGGAAAAAAATCGGAAAGCAATCGGGAAAAATCGGGAAAAAAATCGGGAAAAATCGGAAAAAAAATCGGAGAAAAATCGGGAAAAATCGGAAAAAAAATCGGAAAAAAATCTGGAAAAATCGGGAAAAATCGGAAAAAAAATCGGAGAAAAATCGGGAAAAATCGGAAAAAAAATAGGAAAAAAATCGGAAAAATCGGAAAAAAAATCGGAAAAAAAATGGGAAAAAAAATCGGGAAAAATCGGAAAAAAAATCGGAAAAAAATCGGGAAAAATCGGGAAAAAAATCGGGAAAAAATCGGGAAAAAATCGAAAAAAATCGGAAAAAATCGGGAAAAAAATCGGAAAAAAATCGGGAAAAATCGGAAAGAAATCGGAAAAAAAATCGGAAAAAAATCGGGAAAAATCGGGAAAAAAATCGGGAAAAATCGGAAAAAAAATCGGAGAAAAATCGGGAAAAATCGGAAAAAAAATCGGAAAAAAATCTGGAAAAATCGGGAAAAATCGGAAAAAAAATCGGAGAAAAATCGGGAAAAATCGGAAAAAAAAATCGGAAAAAAATCGGAAAAAAATCGGGAAAAATCGGGAAAAAAATCGGGAAAAAATCGGGAAAAAATCGAAAAAAATCGGAAAAAATCGGGAAAAAAAATCGGAAAAAAATGGGAAAAAATCGGCAAAAAAATCGGGAAAAATCGGGAAAAATCGGAGAAAAATCGGGAAAAATCGGAAAAAAAATCGGAAAAAAATCGGGAAAAATCTGAAAAAAAATCGGAAAAAAAATCGGAAAAAAATCGGGAAAAATCGGAAAAAAAATCGGAAAAAAAATCGGAAAAAAAATCGGAAAAAATCGGGAAAAAAAATCGGAAAAAATCGGAAAAAAAATCGGAAAAAAATCGGGAAAAATCTGAAAAAATCTGAAAAAAAATATGAAAAAAATCGGGAAAAATCGGGAAAAATCGGGAAAAAAATCGGAAAAAAATCGGGAAAAATCGGAAAAAATCGGAAAAAAAATCGGAAAAAAAATCGGAAAAAATCGGGAAAAAAAATCGGAAAAAATCGGAAAAAAAATCGGAAAAAAATCGGGAAAAATCTGAAAAAATATGAAAAAAAATATGAAAAAAATCGGGAAAAATCGGGAAAAATCTGAAAAAAATCGGAAAAAAGTCGGGAAAAACCTGAAAAAATCGGAAAAAAATCGGAAAAAAATCGGAAAAAAATCGGGAAAAATCGGAAAAAAAATCGGGAAAAAATCGGAAAAAATCGGAAAAAAAATCGGAAAAAAAATCGGAAAAAATCGGGAAAATCGGAAAAAAAATCGGAAAAAATCTGAAAAAATCGGGAAAAAAATCTGAAAAAAATCTGAAAAAAATCGGAAAAAAATCGGGAAAAATCGGAAAAAATCGGAAAAAAAATCGGAAAAAAATCGGGAAAAATCGGAAAAAAAATCGGGAAAAAATCGGAAAAAATCGGAAAAAAAATCGGAAAAAAAATCGGAAAAAAATCGGGAAAATCGGAAAAAAAATCGGAAAAAATCGGAAAAAATCGGGAAAAATCGGGAAAAAAATCGGAAAAAAATGGGAAAAAATCGGCAAAAAAATCGGGAAAAATCGGGAAAATCGGAGAAAAATCGGGAAAAATCTGAAAAAATATGAAAAAAAATATGAAAAAAATCGGGAAAAATCGGGAAAAATCTGAAAAAAATCGGAAAAAAAATCGGAAAAAAATCGGGAAAAATCGGAAAAAATCGGAAAAAAAATCGGAAAAAAATCGGGAAAAATCTGAAAAAATCTGAAAAAAATCGGGAAAAATCGGGAAAAAAAATCGGAAAAAATCGGGAAAATAAATCGGAAAAAATCGGAAAAAAAATCGGAAAAAGATCGGGAAAAATCGGAAAAAAAATCGGGAAAAAATCGGAAAAAATAGGGAAAAATCGGAAAAAAAATCGGGAAAAAATCGGAAAAAAAATCGGAAAAAAAATCGGAAAAAAATCGGGAAAAATCGGGAAAAAAATCGGGAAAAATCGGAAAAAAAATCGGAAAAAAAATCGGAAAAAAATCGGAAAAAAATCGGAAAAAAATCGGGAAAAATCGGAAAAAAAATCGGAGAAAAATCGGGAAAAATCGGAAAAAAAATCGGAGAAAAATCGGAAAAAATTCGGAAAAAAATGGAAAAAAATCGGAAAGCAATCGGGAAAAATCGGGAAAAAAATCGGGAAAAATCGGAAAAAAAATCGGAGAAAAATCGGGAAAAATCGGAAAAAAAATCGGAAAAAAATCTGGAAAAATCGGGAAAAATCGGAAAAAAAATCGGAGAAAAATCGGGAAAAATCGGAAAAAAAATCGGAAAAAAATCGGAAAAAAAATCGGGAAAAAAAATCGGGAAAAATCGGAAAAAAAATCGGAAAAAAATCGGGAAAAATCGGGAAAAAAATCGGGAAAAAATTGGGAAAAAATCGAAAAAAATCGGAAAAAATCGGGAAAAAAATCGGAAAAAAATCGGGAAAAATCGGAAAAAAATCGGAAAAAAAATCGGAAAAAAATCGGGAAAAATCGGGAAAAAAATCGGGAAAAATCGGAAAAAAAATCGGAGAAAAATCGGGAAAAATCGGAAAAAAAATCGGAAAAAAATCTGGAAAAATCTGGAAAAATCGGAAAAAAAATCGGAGAAAAATCGGGAAAAATCGGAAAAAAAATCGGAAAAAAATCGGAAAAAAATCGGGAAAAATCGGGAAAAAAATCGGGAAAAAATCGGGAAAAAATCGAAAAAAATCGGAAAAAATCGGAAAAAAATCGGAAAAAAAATCGGAAAAAAATCGGGAAAAATCGGGAAAAAAATCGGGAAAAATCGGAAAAAAAATCGGAGAAAAATCGG
The DNA here is from genome assembly GCF_057628025.1 of Oncorhynchus mykiss. Taxonomy (NCBI): domain Eukaryota; kingdom Metazoa; phylum Chordata; class Actinopteri; order Salmoniformes; family Salmonidae; genus Oncorhynchus; species Oncorhynchus mykiss. The sequence continues at coordinate 84,958 of NW_028322061.1, forward strand.
GAAAAATCGGAAAAAAAATCGGAAAAAAATCTGGAAAAATCGGGAAAAATCGGAAAAAAAATCGGAGAAAAATCGGGAAAAATCGGAAAAAAAATCGGAAAAAAATCGGAAAAATCGGAAAAAAAATCGGAAAAAAAATCGGGAAAAAAAATCGGGAAAAATCGGAAAAAAAATCGGAAAAAAATCGGGAAAAATCGGGAAAAAAATCGGGAAAAAATCGGGAAAAAATCGAAAAAAATCGGAAAAAATCGGGAAAAAAATCGGAAAAAAATCGGGAAAAATCGGAAAAAAATCGGAAAAAAAATCGGAAAAAAATCGGGAAAAATCGGGAAAAAAATCGGGAAAAATCGGAAAAAAATCGGAAAAAAATCGGGAAAAATCGGGAAAAAAAATCGGAAAAAATCGGAAAAAAAATCGGAAAAAAATCGGGAAAAATCGGAAAAAAAATCGGGAAAAAATCGGAAAAAAATCGGGAAAAATCGGAAAAAAATCGGGAAAAATCGGAAAAAAAATCGGAGAAAAATCGGGAAAAATCGGAAAAAAAATCGGAAAAAAATCTGGAAAAATCGGGAAAAATCGGAAAAAAAATCGGAAAAAAATCGGAAAAATCGGGAAAAATCGGAAAGCAATCGGGAAAAATCGGGAAAAAAATCGGGAAAAATCGGAAAAAAAATCGGAGAAAAATCGGGAAAAATCGGAAAAAAAATCGGAAAAAAATCTGGAAAAATCGGGAAAAATCGGAAAAAAAAATCGGAGAAAAATCGGGAAAAATCGGAAAAAAAATCGGAAAAAAATCGGAAAAATCGGAAAAAAAATCGGAAAAAAAATCGGGAAAAAAAATCGGGAAAAATCGGAAAAAAATCGGAAAAAAATCGGGAAAAATCGGGAAAAAAATCGGGAAAAAATCGGGAAAAAATCGAAAAAAATCGGAAAAAATCGGGAAAAAAATCGGAAAAAAATCGGGAAAAATCGGAAAAAAATCGGAAAAAAAATCGGAAAAAAATCGGGAAAAATCGGGAAAAAAATCGGGAAAAATCGGAAAAAAAATCGGAGAAAAATCGGGAAAAATCGGAAAAAAAATCGGAAAAAAATCTGGAAAAATCGGGAAAAATCGGAAAAAAAAATCGGAGAAAAATCGGGAAAATCGGAAAAAAAATCGGAAAAAAATCGGAAAAAAATCGGGAAAAATCGGGAAAAAAATCGGGAAAAAATCGGGAAAAAATCGAAAAAAATCGGAAAAAATCGGGAAAAAAACGGAAAAAAATCGGGAAAAATCGGAAAAAAATCGGAAAAAAAATCGGAAAAAAATCGGGAAAAATCGGGAAAAAAATCGGGAAAAATCGGAAAAAAAATCGGAGAAAAATCGGGAAAAATCGGAAAAAAAATCGGAAAAAAATCTGGAAAAATCGGGAAAAATCGGAAAAAAAATCGGAGAAAAATCGGGAAAAATCGGAAAAAAAATCGGAAAAAAATCGGAAAAATCGGAAAAAAAATCGGAAAAAAAATCGGGAAAAAAAATCGGGAAAAATCGGAAAAAAAATCGGAAAAAAATCGGGAAAAATCGGGAAAAAAATCGGGAAAAAATCGGGAAAAAATCGAAAAAAATCGGAAAAAATCGGGAAAAAAATCGGAAAAAAATCGGGAAAAATCGGAAAAAAATCGGAAAAAAAATCGGAAAAAAATCGGGAAAAATCGGGAAAAAAATCGGGAAAAATCGGAAAAAAAATCGGAAAAAAATCGGGAAAAATCGGGAAAAAAATCGGAAAAAATCGGAAAAAAAATCGGAAAAAAATCGGGAAAAATCGGAAAAAAAATCGGGAAAAAATCGGAAAAAAATCGGGAAAATCGGAAAAAAAATCGGAAAAAATCGGAAAAAATCGGGAAAAAAATCTGAAAAAAATCTGAAAAAAATCGGAAAAAAATCGGGAAAAATCGGAAAAAAATCGGGAAAAATCGGAAAAAAAATCGGGAAAAATCGGGAAAAAAAATCGGGAAAAATCGGAAAAAATCGGAAAAAAAATCGGAAAAAAAATCTGAAAAAATCGGAAAAAATCGGAAAAAAAATCGGAAAAAAAATCGGAAAAAAATCGGGAAAAATCGGAAAAAAATCGGAAAAAAATCGGGAAAATCGGAAAAAAAATCGGAAAAAATCGGAAAAAATCGGGAAAAAAATCGGAAAAAAATCGGAAAAAAATCGGGAAAAATCGGAAAAAAATCGGGAAAAATCGGAAAAAAATCGGGAAAAATCGGGAAAAAAAATCGGGAAAAATCGGAAAAAATCGGAAAAAAAATCGGAAAAAAAATCTGAAAAAATCGGGAAAAAAAATCGGAAAAAATCGGAAAAAAAATCGGAAAAAAATCGGGAAAAATCTGAAAAAATCTGAAAAAAAATATGAAAAAAATCGGGAAAAATCGGGAAAAAAATCGGGAAAAATCGGAAAAAAATCGGAAAAAAATCGGGAAAAATCGGAAAAAATCGGAAAAAAAATCGGAAAAAAATTCTGAAAAAATCGGGAAAAAAAATCGGAAAAAATCGGAAAAAAAATCGGAAAAAAATCGGGAAAAATCTGAAAAAATATGAAAAAAAATATGAAAAAAATCGGGAAAAATCGGGAAAAATCTGAAAAAAATCGGAAAAAAAATCGGAAAAAAGTCGGGAAAAATCGGAAAAAAAATCGGAAAAAAAATCGGAAAAAATCGGGAAAAAAAATCGGAAAAAAAAATCGGAAAAAATCGGAAAAAAAATCGGAAAAAAATCGGGAAAAATCTGAAAAAATCTGAAAAAAATCGGGAAAAATCGGGAAAAAAAATCGGAAAAAATCGGGAAAATAAATCGGAAAAAATCGGAAAAAAATCGGAAAAAGATCGGGAAAAATCGGAAAAAAAATCGGGAAAAAATCGGAAAAAATAGGGAAAAATCGGAAAAAAAATCGGGAAAAAATCGGAAAAAAAATCGGAAAAAAAATCGGAAAAAAATCGGGAAAAATCGGGAAAAAAATCGGGAAAAATCGGAAAAAAAATCGGAGAAAAATCGGGAAAAAAAATCGGGAAAAAAAATCGGGAAAAAATCGGAAAAAATCGGAAAAAAAATCGGAAAAAAAATCGGAAAAAAATCGGGAAAAATCGGGAAAAAAATCGGAAAAAAATCGGGAAAAATCGGAAAAAAATCGGAAAAAAAATCGGAAAAAAATCGGGAAAAATCGGGAAAAAAATCTGAAAAAAAATCTGAAAAAAATCGGAAAAAAATCGGGAAAAATCGGGAAAAAAAATCGGAAAAAATCGGAAAAAAAATCGGAAAAAAATCGGGAAAAATCGGAAAAAAAATCGGGAAAAAATCGGAAAAAAATCGGGAAAATCGGAAAAAAAATCGGAAAAAATCGGAAAAAATCGGGAAAAAAATCTGAAAAAAATCTGAAAAAAATCGGAAAAAAATCGGGAAAAATCGGAAAAAAATCGGGAAAAATCGGAAAAAAAATCGGGAAAAATCGGGAAAAAAAATCGGGAAAAATCGGAAAAAATCGGAAAAAAAATCGGAAAAAAAATCTGAAAAAATCGGAAAAAATCGGAAAAAAAATCGGAAAAAAAATCGGAAAAAAATCGGGAAAAATCGGAAAAAAATCGGAAAAAAATCGGGAAAATCGGAAAAAAAATCGGAAAAAATCGGAAAAAATCGGGAAAAAAATCGGAAAAAAATCGGAAAAAAATCGGGAAAAATCGGAAAAAAATCGGGAAAAATCGGAAAAAAAATCGGGAAAAATCGGGAAAAAAAATCGGGAAAAATCGGAAAAAATCGGAAAAAAAATCGGAAAAAAAATCTGAAAAAATCGGGAAAAAAAATCGGAAAAAATCGGAAAAAAAATCGGAAAAAAATCGGGAAAAATGTGAAAAAATCTGAAAAAAAATATGAAAAAAATCGGGAAAAATCGGGAAAAAAATCGGGAAAAATCGGAAAAAAATCGGAAAAAAATCGGGAAAAATCGGAAAAAATCGGAAAAAAAATCGGAAAAAAATTCTGAAAAAATCGGGAAAAAAAATCGGAAAAAATCGGAAAAAAAATCGGAAAAAAATCGGGAAAAATCTGAAAAAATATGAAAAAAAATATGAAAAAAATCGGGAAAAATCGGGAAAAATCTGAAAAAAATCGGAAAAAAAATCGGAAAAAAGTCGGGAAAAATCGGAAAAAAAATCGGAAAAAAAATCGGAAAAAATCGGGAAAAAAAATCGGAAAAAAAAATCGGAAAAAATCGGAAAAAAAATCGGAAAAAAATCGGGAAAAATCTGAAAAAATCTGAAAAAAATCGGGAAAAATCGGGAAAAAAAATCGGAAAAAATCGGGAAAATAAATCGGAAAAAATCGGAAAAAAAATCGGAAAAAGATCGGGAAAAATCGGAAAAAAAATCGGGAAAAAATCGGAAAAAATAGGGAAAAATCGGAAAAAAAATCGGGAAAAAATCGGAAAAAAAATCGGAAAAAAAATCGGAAAAAAATCGGGAAAAATCGGGAAAAAAATCGGGAAAAATCGGAAAAAAAATCGGAGAAAAATCGGGAAAAAAAATCGGGAAAAAAAATCGGGAAAAAATCGGAAAAAATCGGAAAAAAAATCGGAAAAAAAATCGGAAAAAAATCGGGAAAAATCGGGAAAAAAATCGGAAAAAAATCGGGAAAAATCGGAAAAAAAATCGGAAAAAAAATCGGAAAAAAATCGGGAAAAATCGGGAAAAAAATCTGAAAAAAAATCTGAAAAAAATCGGGAAAAAATCGGGAAAAATCGGAAAAAAAATCGGAAAAAAATCGGGAAAAATCGGAAAAAAAATCGGAAAAAAATCGGAAAAATCGGAAAAAAAATCGGAAAAAAAATCGGAAAAAAATCGGAAAAAAATCGGAAAAAAATCGGGAAAAATCGGAAAAAATCGGGAAAAATCGGGAAAAATCGGGAAAAAAATCGGAAAAAAATCTGAAAAAAATCGGAAAAAAATCGGGAAAAATCGGAAAAAAAATCGGAAAAAAATCGGAAAAATCGGAAAAAAATTCGGAAAAAAATGGAAAAAAATCGGAAAGCAATCGGGAAAAATCGGGAAAAAAATCGGGAAAAATCGGAAAAAAAATCGGAGAAAAATCGGGAAAAATCGGAAAAAAAATCGGAAAAAAATCTGGAAAAATCGGGAAAAATCGGAAAAAAAATCGGAGAAAAATCGGGAAAAATCGGAAAAAAAATCGGAAAAAAATCTGGAAAAATCGGGAAAAAATCGGGAAAAATCGGAAAAAAAATCGGAAAAAAATCGGAAAAATCGGAAAAAAAATCGGGAAAAAAATCGGGAAAAAAATCGGGAAAAATCGGAAAAAAAATCGGAAAAAAATCGGGAAAAATCGGGAAAAAAATCGGGAAAAAATCGGGAAAAAATCGAAAAAAATCGGAAAAAATCGGGAAAAAAATCGGAAAAAAATCGGGAAAAAAATCGGAAAAAAATCGGAAAAAATCGGGAAAAAATATCGGAAAAAATCGGAAAAAAAATCGGAAAAAAATCGGGAAAAATCTGAAAAAATCTGAAAAAAAATATGAAAAAAATCGGGAAAAATCGGGAAAAATCGGGAAAAAAATCGGAAAAAAATCGGGAAAAATCGGAAAAAAAATCGGAAAAAAATGGGAAAGAAACGGCAAAAAAATCGGGAAAAATCGGGAAAAAAATCGGAGAAAAATCGGGAAAAATCGGAAAAAAAATCGGAAAAAAATCGGGAAAAACCTGAAAAAATATGAAAAAAAATATGAAAAAAATCGGGAAAAATCGGGAAAAATCGGGAAAAAAATCGGAAAAAAATCGGGAAAAATCGGAAAAAATCGGAAAAAAAATCGGAAAAAAAATCGGAAAAAATCGGGAAAAAAAATCGGGAAAAATCGGAAAAAATCGGAAAAAAAATCTGAAAAAAAATCTGAAAAAATCGGGAAAAAAAATCGGAAAAAATCGGAAAAAAAATCGGAAAAAAATCGGGAAAAATCTGAAAAAATCTGAAAAAAAATATGAAAAAAATCGGGAAAAATCGGGAAAAAAATCGGGAAAAATCGGAAAAAAATCGGAAAAAAATCGGGAAAAATCGGAAAAAATCGGAAAAAAAATCGGAAAAAAATTCTGAAAAAATCGGGAAAAAAAATCGGAAAAAATCGGAAAAAAAATCGGAAAAAAATCGGGAAAAATCTGAAAAAATATGAAAAAAAATATGAAAAAAATCGGGAAAAATCGGGAAAAATCTGAAAAAAATCTGAAAAAAAATCGGAAAAAAATCGGGAAAAATCGGAAAAAATCGGAAAAAAAATCGGAAAAAAAATCGGAAAAAATCGGGAAAAAAAATCGGAAAAAATCGGAAAAAAAATCGGAAAAAAATCGGGAAAAATCTGAAAAAATCTGAAAAAAATCGGGAAAAATCGGTAAAAAAATCGGAAAAAATCGGGAAAATAAATCGGAAAAAATCGGAAAAAAAATCGGAAAAAGATCGGGAAAAATCGGAAAAAAATCGGGAAAAAATCGGAAAAAATAGGGAAAAATCGGAAAAAAAATCGGGAAAAAATCGGAAAAAAAATCGGAAAAAAAATCGGAAAAAAATCGGGAAAAATCGGGAAAAAAATCGGGAAAAATCGGAAAAAAAATCGGAGAAAAATCGGGAAAAAAAATCGGGAAAAAAAATCGGGAAAAAATCGGAAAAAATCGGAAAAAAAATCGGAAAAAAAATCGGAAAAAAATCGGGAAAAATCGGGAAAAAAATCGGAAAAAAATCGGGAAAAATCGGAAAAAAAATCGGAAAAAAAATCGGAAAAAAATCGGGAAAAATCGGGAAAAAAATCTGAAAAAAAATCTGAAAAAAATCGGGAAAAAATCGGGAAAAATCGGAAAAAAAATCGGAAAAAAATCGGGAAAAATCGGAAAAAAAATCGGAAAAAAAATCGGAAAAAAATCAGAAAAAAATCGGAAAAAAATCGGGAAAAATCGGAAAAAATCGGGAAAAATCGGGAAAAATCGGGAAAAAAATCTGAAAAAAATCTGAAAAAAATCTGAAAAAAATCGGGAAAAATCGGGAAAAAAATCGGAAAAAATCGGAAAAAAAATCGGGAAAAAATCGGAAAAAATCGGAAAAAATAGGGAAAAATCGGAAAAAAAATCGGGAAAAAATCGGAAAAAAATCGGAAAAAAAATCGGAAAAAAATCGGGAAAAATCGGGAAAAAAATCGGGAAAAATCGGAAAAAAAATCGGAGAAAAATCGGGAAAAAAAATCGGGAAAAAAAATCGGGAAAAAATCGGAAAAAATCGGAAAAAAAATCGGAAAAAAAATCGGAAAAAAATCGGGAAAAATCGGGAAAAAAATCGGAAAAAAATCGGGAAAAATCGGAAAAAAAATCGGAAAAAAAATCGGAAAAAAATCGGGAAAAATCGGGAAAAAAATCTGAAAAAAAATCTGAAAAAAATCGGGAAAAAATCGGGAAAAATCGGAAAAAAAATCGGAAAAAAATCGGGAAAAATCGGAAAAAAAATCGGAAAAAAAATCGGAAAAAAATCAGAAAAAAATCGGAAAAAAATCGGGAAAAATCGGAAAAAATCGGGAAAAATCGGGAAAAATCGGGAAAAAAATCGGAAAAAAATCTGAAAAAAATCTGAAAAAAATCGGGAAAAATCGGGAAAAAAATCGGAAAAAATCGGAAAAAAAATCGGGAAAAAATCGGAAAAAATCGGAAAAAAAATCGGAAAAAAAATCGGAAAAAAATCGGGAAAATCGGAAAAAAAATCGGAAAAAATCGGAAAAAATCGGGAAAAAAATCTGAAAAAAATCTGAAAAAAATCGGAAAAAAATCGGGAAAAATCGGAAAAAAATCGGGAAAAATCGGAAAAAAAATCGGGAAAAATCGGGAAAAAAAATCGGGAAAAATCGGAAAAAATCGGAAAAAAAATCGGAAAAAAAATCTGAAAAAATCGGGAAAAAAAATCGGAAAAAATCGGAAAAAAAATCGGAAAAAAATCGGGAAAAAATCGGAAAAAAAATCGGAAAAAAATCGGGAAAATCGGAAAAAAAATCGGAAAAAATCGGAAAAAATCGGGAAAAAAATCTGAAAAAAATCTGAAAAAAATCGGAAAAAAATCGGGAAAAATCGGAAAAAAATCGGGAAAAAACGGAAAAAAAATCGGAAAAAAATCGGGAAAAATCGGGAAAAAAAATCGGAAAAAATCGGAAAAAAAATCGGAAAAAAATCGGGAAAAATCGGAAAAAAAATCGGGAAAAAATCGGAAAAAAATCGGGAAAATCGGAAAAAAAATCGGAAAAAATTGGGAAAAAAATCTGAAAAAAATCTGAAAAAAATCGGAAAAAAATCGGGAAAAATGGGAAAAAAATCGGGAAAAATCGGAAAAAAAATCGGGAAAAATCGGGAAAAAAAATCGGGAAAAATCGGAAAAATCGGAAAAAAAATCTGAAAAAAATCGGGAAAAAAAATCGGAAAAAATCGGAAAAAATCGGGAAAAAATCTGAAAAAATCGGAAAAAAAATCGGAAAAAAAATCGGAAAAAAATCGGGAAAATCGGAAAAAAAATCGGAAAAAATCGGAAAAAATCGGGAAAAAAATCTGAAAAAAAATCGGAAAAAAATCGGGAAAAATCGGGAAAAAATCGGAAAAAAATCGGGAAAAATCGGAAAAAAAATCGGAAAAAAAATCGGAAAAAAATCGGGAAAAATCGGGAAAAAAATCTGAAAAAAATCGGGAAAAAATCGGGAAAAAATCGGGAAAAATCGGAAAAAAAATCGGAAAAAAATCGGGAAAAATCGGAAAAAAAATCGGAAAAAAATCGGAAAAATCGGAAAAAAAATCGGAAAAAAAATCGGAAAAAAATCGGAAAAAAATCGGAAAAAAATCGGGAAAAATCGGAAAAAAAATCGGAAAAAAATCTGAAAAAAATCGGAAAAAAATCGGGAAAAATCGGAAAAAAAATCGGAAAAAAATCGGAAAAATCGGAAAAAAATTCGGAAAAAAATGGAAAAAAATCGGAAAGCAATCGGGAAAAATCGGGAAAAAAATCGGGAAAAATCGGAAAAAAAATCGGAGAAAAATCGGGAAAAATCGGAAAAAAAATCGGAAAAAAATCTGGAAAAATCGGGAAAAATCGGAAAAAAAATCGGAGAAAAATCGGGAAAAATCGGAAAAAAAATCGGAAAAAAATCTGGAAAAATCGGGAAAAAATCGGGAAAAATCGGAAAAAAAATCGGAAAAAAATCGGAAAAATCGGAAAAAAAATCGGAAAAAAAATCGGGAAAAAAAATCGGGAAAAATCGGAAAAAAAAATCGGAAAAAAATCGGGAAAAATCGGGAAAAAAATCGGGAAAAAATCGGGAAAAAAATCGGAAAAAATCGGGAAAAAAATCGGAAAAAAAATCGGGAAAAATCGGAAAAAAATCGGAAAAAAAATCGGAAAAAAATCGGGAAAAATCGGAAAAAATCGGAAAAAAAATCGGAAAAAATCGGGAAAAAAAATCGGAAAAAAATCGGGAAAAATCGGGAAAAATCGGAAAAAAAATCGGAGAAAAATCGGGAAAAATCGGAAAAAAAATCGGAAAAAAATCTGGAAAAATCGGGAAAAAATCGGGAAAAATCGGCAAAAAAATCGGAAAAAAATCGGAAAAATCGGAAAAAAAATCGGAAAAAAAATCGGAAAAAAAATCGGAAAAAAATCGGAAAAAAATCTGAAAAAAATCGGGAAAAATCGGGAAAAAAAATCGGGAAAAATCGGAAAAAAAATCGGAAAAAAATCGGGAAAAATCGGGAAAAAAATCGGGAAAAAATCGGGAAAAAATCGAAAAAAATCGGAAAAAATCGGGAAAAAAATCGGGAAAAAAATCGGAAAAAAATCGGAAAAAATCGGAAAAAAATCGGAAAAAAATCGGGAAAAATCGGGAAAAATCGGGAAAAAAATCGGGAAAAATCGGAAAAAAAATCGGAAAAAAATCGGGAAAAATCGGAAAAAAATCGGAAAAAAATCGGAAAAAAAATCGGAAAAAAATCGGGAAAAATCGGAAAAAACGGAAAAAAAATCGGAAAAAAAATCGGGAAAAAAAATCGGGAAAAAAAATCGGAAAAAATCGGAAAAAAAAATCGGAAAAAAATCGGGAAAAATCTGAAAAAATCTGAAAAAAAATATGAAAAAAATCGGGAAAAATCGGAAAAAAAATCGGAAAAAAATCGGGAAAAATCGGGAAAAAAATCGGAAAAAAATCGGAAAAATCGGAAAAAAAATCGGAAAAAAAATCGGAAAAAAATCGGAAAAAAATCGGAAAAAAATCGGGAAAAATCGGAAAAAAAATCGGAAAAAAATCTGAAAAAAATCGGAAAAAAATCGGGAAAAATCGGAAAAAAAATCGGAAAAAAATCGGAAAAATCGGAAAAAAATTCGGAAAAAAATGGAAAAAAATCGGAAAGCAATCGGGAAAAATCGGGAAAAAAATCGGGAAAAATCGGAAAAAAAATCGGAGAAAAATCGGGAAAAATCGGAAAAAAAATCGGAAAAAAATCTGGAAAAATCGGGAAAAATCGGAAAAAAAATCGGAGAAAAATCGGGAAAAATCGGAAAAAAAATCGGAAAAAAATCTGGAAAAATCGGGAAAAAATCGGGAAAAATCGGAAAAAAAATCGGAAAAAAATCGGAAAAATCGGAAAAAAAATCGGAAAAAAAATCGGGAAAAAAATCGGGAAAAATCGGAAAAAAAAATCGGAAAAAAATCGGGAAAAATCGGGAAAAAAATCGGGAAAAAATCGGGAAAAAAATCGGAAAAAATCGGGAAAAAAATCGGAAAAAAATCGGGAAAAATCGGAAAAAAATCGGAAAAAAAATCGGAAAAAAATCGGGAAAAATCGGAAAAAATCGGAAAAAAAATCGGAAAAAATCGGGAAAAAAAATCGGAAAAAAATCGGGAAAAATCGGGAAAAATCGGAAAAAAAATCGGAGAAAAATCGGGAAAAATCGGAAAAAAAATCGGAAAAAAATCTGGAAAAATCGGGAAAAAATCGGGAAAAATCGGCAAAAAAATCGGAAAAAAATCGGAAAAATCGGAAAAAAAATCGGAAAAAAAATCGGAAAAAAAATCGGAAAAAAATCGGAAAAAAATCTGAAAAAAATCGGGAAAAATCGGGAAAAAAAATCGGGAAAAATCGGAAAAAAAATCGGAAAAAAATCGGGAAAAATCGGGAAAAAAATCGGGAAAAAATCGGGAAAAAATCGAAAAAAATCGGAAAAAATCGGGAAAAAAATCGGAAAAAAATCGGAAAAAATCGGAAAAAAATCGGAAAAAAATCGGGAAAAATCGGGAAAAATCGGGAAAAAAATCGGGAAAAATCGGAAAAAAAATCGGAAAAAAATCGGGAAAAATCGGAAAAAAATCGGAAAAAAATCGGAAAAAAAATCGGAAAAAAATCGGGAAAAATCGGAAAAAAACGGAAAAAAAATCGGAAAAAAAATCGGGAAAAAAAATCGGGAAAAAAAATCGGAAAAAATCGGAAAAAAAAAATCGGAAAAAAATCGGGAAAAATCTGAAAAAATCTGAAAAAAAATATGAAAAAAATCGGGAAAAATCGGAAAAAAAATCGGAAAAAAATCGGGAAAAATCGGGAAAAAAATCGGAAAAAATGGGAAAGAAACGGCAAAAAAATCGGGAAAAATCGGGAAAAAAATCGGAGAAAAATCGGGAAAAATCGGAAAAAAAATCGGAAAAAAATCGGGAAAAACCTGAAAAAATCTGAAAAAAAATATGAAAAAAATCGGGAAAAATCGGGAAAAATCGGGAAAAAAATCGGAAAAAAATCGGGAAAAATCGGAAAAAATCGGAAAAAAAATTGGAAAAAAAATCGGAAAAAATCGGGAAAAAAAATCGGGAAAAAAAATCGGAAAAAATCGGAAAAAAATCGGGAAAAATCTGAAAAAATCTGAAAAAAAATATGAAAAAAATCGGGAAAAATCGGGAAAAATCTGAAAAAAATCGGAAAAAAATCGGGAAAAACCTGAAAAAATCGGAAAAAATCGGAAAAAAATCGGAAAAAAATCGGGAAAAATCGGAAAAAAAATCGGGAAAAAATCGGGAAAAAATCGGGAAAAAAATCTGAAAAAAATCTGAAAAAAATCGGAAAAAAATCGGGAAAAATCGGAAAAAATCGGGAAAAAAATCGGGAAAAAATCGGGAAAAAATCGGGAAAAATCGGGAAAAAAATCGGGAAAAATCGGGAAAAAAATCGGAAAAAAATCGTGAAAAATCTGAAAAAAAATCGGAAAAAATCGGAAAAAATCGGGAAAAATCGGAAAAAAAATCGGAAAAAAATCGGGAAAAATCGGGAAAAAAATCGGAAAAAAATCGGAAAAAATCGGAAAAAAATCGGAAAAAAAATCGGAAAAAAATCGGGAAAAATCGGGAAAAAAATCGGGAAAAATCGGAAAAAAAATCGGAAAAAAATCGGGAAAAATCGGAAAAAAATCGGAAAAAAAATCGGAAAAAAATCGGGAAAAATCGGAAAAAATCGGAAAAAAAATCGGAAAAAAAATCGGGAAAAAAAATCGGGAAAATTGGAAAAAATCGGAAAAAATCGGAAAAAAAAATCGGAAAAAAATCGGGAAAAATCTGAAAAAATCTGAAAAAAAATATGAAAAAAATCGGGAAAAATCGGGAAAAATCGGGAAAAAAATCGGAAAAAAATCGGGAAAAATCGGAAAAAAAATCGGAAAAAAATCGGGAAAAATCGGGAAAAAAATCGGAAAAAATGGGAAAGAAACGGCAAAAAAATCGGGAAAAATCGGGAAAAAAATCGGAGAAAAATCGGGAAAAATCGGAAAAAAAATCGGAAAAAAATCGGGAAAAACCTGAAAAAATCTGAAAAAAAATATGAAAAAAATCGGGAAAAATCGGGAAAAATCGGGAAAAAAATCGGAAAAAAATCGGGAAAAATCGGAAAAAATCGGAAAAAAAATCGGAAAAAAAATCGGAAAAAATCGGGAAAAAAAATCGGAAAAAATCGGAAAAAAAATCGGAAAAAAATCGGGAAAAATCTGAAAAAATCTGAAAAAAAATATGAAAAAAATCGGGAAAAATCGGGAAAAATCTGAAAAAAATCGGAAAAAAATCGGGAAAAACCTGAAAAAATCGGAAAAAAATCGGAAAAAAATCGGAAAAAAATCGGGAAAAATCGGAAAAAAAATCGGGAAAAAATCGGGAAAAAATCGGGAAAAAAATCTGAAAAAAATCTGAAAAAAATCTGAAAAAAATCGGGAAAAATCGGAAAAAATCGGGAAAAAAATCGGGAAAAAATCGGGAAAAAATCGGGAAAAATCGGGAAAAAAATCGGGAAAAATCGGGAAAAAAATCGGAGAAAAAATCGGGAAAAAATCGAAAAAAATCGGGAAAAATCGGGAAAAAAATCGGAAAAAAATCGTGAAAAATCGGAAAAAAAATCGGAAAAAATCGGAAAAATCGGGAAAAATCGGAAAAAAAATCGGAAAAAAATCGGGAAAAATCGGGAAAAAAATCGGAAAAAAATGGGAAAAATCGGCAAAAAAATCGGGAAAAATCGGGAAAAAAATCGGAGAAAAATCGGGAAAAATCGGAAAAAAAATCGGAAAAAAATCGGGAAAAATCTGAAAAAAAATCGGAAAAAAAATCGGAAAAAAATCGGGAAAAATCGGAAAAAAAATCGGAAAAAAAATCGGAAAAAAATCGGAAAAAATCGGGAAAAAAAATCGGAAAAAATCGGAAAAAAAATCGGAAAAAAATCGGGAAAAATCTGAAAAAATATGAAAAAAAATATGAAAAAAATCGGGAAAAATCGGGAAAAATCGGGAAAAAAATCGGAAAAAAAATCGGGAAAAAAATCGGGAAAAATCTGAAAAAAAATCGGAAAAAAATCGGGAAAAATCGGGAAAAAAATCGGGAAAAAATCGGGAAAAATCGAAAAAAATCGGAAAAAATCGGGAAAAAAATCGGAAAAAAATCGGGAAAAATCGGAAAAAAATCGGAAAAAAAATCGGAAAAAAATCGGGAAAAATCGGAAAAAATCGGAAAAAAAATCTGAAAAAATCGGGAAAAAAAATCGGAAAAAAATCTGGAAAAATCGGGAAAAATCGGAAAAAAAATCGGAGAAAAATCGGGAAAAATCGGAAAAAAAATCGGAAAAAAATCTGGAAAAATCGGGAAAAAATCGGGAAAAATCGGCAAAAAAATCGGAAAAAAATCGGAAAAATCGGAAAAAAAATCGGAAAAAAAATCGGAAAAAAATCGGAAAAAAATCTGAAAAAAATTTTGAAAAATCGGGAAAAAAAATCGGGAAAAATCGGAAAAAAAATCGGAAAAAAATCGGGAAAAATCGGGAAAAAAATCGGGAAAAAATCGGGAAAAAATCGAAAAAAATCGGAAAAAATCGGGAAAAAAAATCGGAAAAAAATCGGGAAAAATCGGAAAAAAATCGGAAAAAAAATCGGAAAAAAATCGGGAAAAATCGGGAAAAAAATCGGGAAAAATCGGAAAAAAAATCGGAAAAAAATCGGGAAAAATCGGAAAAAAATCGGAAAAAAATCGGAAAAAAAATCGGAAAAAAATCGGGAAAAATCGGAAAAAATCGGAAAAAAAATCGGAAAAAAAATCGGGAAAAAAAATCGGGAAAAAAAATCGGAAAAAATCGGAAAAAAAAATCGGAAAAAAATCGGGAAAAATCTGAAAAAATCTGAAAAAAAATATGAAAAAAATCGGGAAAAATCGGGAAAAATCGGGAAAAAAATCGGAAAAAAATCGGGAAAAATCGGAAAAAAAATCGGAAAAAATCGGGAAAAATCGGGAAAAAAATCGGAAAAAATGGGAAAGAAACGGCAAAAAAATCGGGAAAAATCGGGAAAAAAATCGGAGAAAAATCGGGAAAAATCGGAAAAAAAATCGGAAAAAAATCGGGAAAAACCTGAAAAAATCTGAAAAAAAATATGAAAAAAATCGGGAAAAATCGGGAAAAATCGGGAAAAAAATCGGAAAAAAATCGGGAAAAAAATCGGGAAAAATCGGGAAAAAAATCGGAGAAAAAATCGGGAAAAAATCGAAAAAAATCGGGAAAAATCGGGAAAAAAATCGGAAAAAAATCGTGAAAAATCTGAAAAAAAATCGGAAAAAATCGGAAAAAATCGGGAAAAATCGGAAAAAAAATCGGAAAAAAATCGGGAAAAATCGGGAAAAAAATCGGAAAAAAATGGGAAAAAATCGGCAAAAAAATCGGGAAAAATCGGGAAAAAATCGGAGAAAAATCGGGAAAAATCGGAAAAAAAATCGGAAAAAAATCGGGAAAAATCGGAAAAAAAATCGGAAAAAAAATCGGAAAAAAATCGGGAAAAATCGGAAAAAAAATCTGAAAAAAAATCGGAAAAAAAATCGGAAAAAATCGGGAAAAAAAATCGGAAAAAATCGGAAAAAAAATCGGAAAAAAATCGGGAAAAATCTGAAAAAATCTGAAAAAAAATATGAAAAAAATCGGGAAAAATCGGGAAAAATCGGGAAACAAATCGGAAAAAAAATCGGGAAAAAAAATCGGGAAAAATCGGAAAAAAAATCGGAAAAAAATCGGGAAAAATCGGGAAAAAAATCGGGAAAAAATCGGGAAAAAATCGAAAAAAATCGGAAAAAATCGGGAAAAAAATCGGAAAAAAATCGGGAAAAATCGGAAAAAAATCGGAAAAAAAATCGGAAATAAAAATCGGAAAAAATCGGGAAAAATCGGAAAAATCGGAAAAAAAATCTGAAAAAATCGGGAAAAAAATCGGAAAAAAATCTGGAAAAATCGGGAAAAATCGGAAAAAAAATCGGAGAAAAATCGGGAAAAATCGGAAAAAAATCGGAAAAAAATCTGGAAAAATCGGGAAAAAATCGGGAAAAATCGGCAAAAAATCGGAAAAAAAATCGGAAAATCGGAAAAAATCGGAAAAAATCGGAAAAAAATCGGAAAAAATCGGAAAAAAATCTGAAAAAAATCGGGAAAAATCGGGAAAAAAAATCGGGAAAAATCGGAAAAAAATCGGAAAAAAAATCGGGAAAAAAAATCGGGAAAAAAATCGGAAAAAATCGGGAAAAAAAATCGGGAAAAATCGGAAAAAAAATCGGAAAAAAATCGGGAAAAATCGGAAAAAAATCGGAAAAAAATCTGAAAAAAAATCGGAAAAAAATCGGGAAAAATCGGAAAAAATCGGAAAAAAAATCGGAAAAAAAATCGGGAAAAAAATCGGGAAAAAAAATCGGAAAAAATCGGAAAAAAAAATCGGAAAAAAATCGGGAAAAATCTGAAAAAATCTGAAAAAAAATATGAAAAAAATCGGGAAAAATCGGGAAAAATCGGGAAAAAAATCGGAAAAAAATCGGGAAAAATCGGAAAAAAAATCGGAAAAAAATCGGGAAAAATCGGGAAAAAAATCGGAAAAAATGGGAAAGAAACGGCAAAAAAATCGGGAAAAATCGGGAAAAAAATCGGAGAAAAATCGGGAAAAATCGGAAAAAAAATCGGAAAAAAATCGGGAAAAACCTGAAAAAATCTGAAAAAAAATATGAAAAAAATCGGGAAAAATCGGGAAAAATCGGGAAAAAAATCGGAAAAAAATCGGGAAAAATCGGAAAAAATCGGAAAAAAAATCGGAAAAAAAATCGGAAAAAATCGGGAAAAAAAATCGGAAAAAATCGGAAAAAAAATCGGAAAAAAATCGGGAAAAATCTGAAAAAATCTGAAAAAAAATATGAAAAAAATCGGGAAAAATCGGGAAAAATCTGAAAAAAATCGGAAAAAAATCGGGAAAACCTGAAAAAATCGGAAAAAATCGGAAAAAAATCGGAAAAAAATCGGGAAAAATCGGAAAAAATCGGGAAAAAAATCGGGAAAAAATCGGGAAAAAATCGGGAAAAATCGGGAAAAAATCGGGAAAAATCGGAAAAAATCGGAAAAAAAATCGGAAAAAAAATCGGGAAAAAAAATCGGGAAAAAAAATCGGAAAAAATCGGAAAAAAAAATCGGAAAAAAATCGGGAAAAATCTGAAAAAATCTGAAAAAAAATATGAAAAAAATCGGGAAAAATCGGGAAAAATCGGGAAAAAAATCGGAAAAAAATCGGGAAAAATCGGAAAAAAAATCGGAAAAAAATCGGGAAAAATCGGGAAAAAAATCGGAAAAAATGGGAAAGAAACGGCAAAAAAATCGGGAAAAATCGGAAAAAATCGGAAAAAAAATCGGAAAAAAAATCGGGAAAAAAAATCGGGAAAAAAAATCGGAAAAAATCGGAAAAAAAATCGGAAAAAAATCGGAAAAAAATCTGAAAAAAATCGGGAAAAATCGGGAAAAAAAATCGGGAAAAATCGGAAAAAAAATCGGAAAAAAAATCGGGAAAAAAAATCGGGAAAAAAATCGGAAAAAATCGGGAAAAAAAATCGGGAAAAATCGGAAAAAAAATCGGAAAAAAATCGGGAAAAATCGGAAAAAAATCGGAAAAAAATCTGAAAAAAAATCGGAAAAAAATCGGGAAAAATCGGAAAAAATCGGAAAAAAAATCGGAAAAAAAATCGGGAAAAAAAATCGGGAAAAAAAATCGGAAAAAATCGGAAAAAAAAATCGGAAAAAAATCGGGAAAAATCTGAAAAAATCTGAAAAAAAATATGAAAAAAATCGGGAAAAATCGGGAAAAAAATCGGAAAAAAATCGGGAAAAATCGGAAAAAAATCGGAAAAAAATCGGGAAAAATCGGGAAAAAAATCGGAAAAAATGGGAAAGAAACGGCAAAAAAATCGGGAAAAATCGGGAAAAAAATCGGAGAAAAATCGGGAAAAATCGGAAAAAAAATCGGAAAAAAATCGGGAAAAACCTGAAAAAATCTGAAAAAAAATATGAAAAAAATCGGGAAAAATCGGGAAAAATCGGGAAAAAAATCGGAAAAAAATCGGGAAAAATCGGAAAAAATCGGAAAAAAAATCGGAAAAAAAATCGGAAAAAATCGGGAAAAAAAATCGGAAAAAATCGGAAAAAAAATCGGAAAAAAATCGGGAAAAATCTGAAAAAATCTGAAAAAAAATATGAAAAAAATCGGGAAAAATCGGGAAAAATCTGAAAAAAATCGGAAAAAAATCGGGAAAACCTGAAAAAATCGGAAAAAAATCGGAAAAAAATCGGAAAAAAATCGGGAAAAATCGGAAAAAATCGGGAAAAAAATCGGGAAAAAATCGGGAAAAAATCGGGAAAAATCGGGAAAAAATCGGGAAAAATCGGAAAAAATCGGAAAAAAAATCGGAAAAAAAATCGGGAAAAAAAATCGGGAAAAAAAATCGGAAAAAAAAATCGGAAAAAAAAATCGGAAAAAAATCGGGAAAAATCTGAAAAAATATGAAAAAAAATATGAAAAAAATCGGGAAAAATCGGGAAAAATCGGGAAAAAAATCGGAAAAAAATCGGGAAAAATCGGAAAAAAAATCGGAAAAAAATCGGGAAAAATCGGGAAAAAAATCGGAAAAAATGGGAAAGAAACGGCAAAAAAATCGGGAAAAATCGGAAAAAATCGGAAAAAAAATCGGAAAAAAAATCGGGAAAAAAAATCGGGAAAAAAAATCGGAAAAAATCGGAAAAAAAATCGGAAAAAAATCGGGAAAAATCTGAAAAAATCTGAAAAAAAATATGAAAAAAATCGGGAAAAATCGGGAAAAATCGGGAAAAAAATCGGAAAAAAATCGGGAAAAATCGGAAAAAAAATCGGAAAAAAATCGGGAAAAATCGGGAAAAAAATCGGAAAAAATGGGAAAGAAACGGCAAAAAAATCGGGAAAAATCGGGAAAAAAATCGGAGAAAAATCGGGAAAAATCGGAAAAAAAATCGGAAAAAAATCGGGAAAAACCTGAAAAAATCTGAAAAAAAATATGAAAAAAATCGGGAAAAATCGGGAAAAATCGGGAAAAAAATCGGAAAAAAATCGGGAAAAATCGGAAAAAATCGGAAAAAAAATCGGAAAAAAAATCGGAAAAAATCGGGAAAAAAAATCGGAAAAAATCGGAAAAAAAATCGGAAAAAAATCGGGAAAAATCTGAAAAAATCTGAAAAAAAATATGAAAAAAATCGGGAAAAATCGGGAAAAATCTGAAAAAAATCGGAAAAAAATCGGGAAAACCTGAAAAAATCGGAAAAAAATCGGAAAAAAATCGGAAAAAAATCGGGAAAAATCGGAAAAAAAATCGGGAAAAAATCGGGAAAAAATCGGGAAAAAAATCTGAAAAAAATCTGAAAAAAATCGGAAAAAAATCGGGAAAAATCGGAAAAAATCGGGAAAAAAATCGGGAAAAAATCGGGAAAAAATCGGGAAAAATCGGAAAAAATCGGAAAAAAAATCGGAAAAAAAATCGGAAAAAATCGGGAAAAAAAATCGGAAAAAATCGGAAAAAAAATCGGAAAAAAATCGGGAAAAATCTGAAAAAATCTGAAAAAAAATATGAAAAAAATCGGGAAAAATCGGGAAAAATCTGAAAAAAATCGGAAAAAAATCGGGAAAACCTGAAAAAATCGGAAAAAAATCGGAAAAAAATCGGAAAAAAATCGGGAAAAATCGGAAAAAAAATCGGGAAAAAATCGGGAAAAATCGGGAAAAAAATCTGAAAAAAATCTGAAAAAAATCGGGAAAAATCGGGAAAAAAATCGGGAAAAATCGGGAAAAAAATCGGAGAAAAAATCGGGAAAAAATCGAAAAAAATCGGGAAAAATCGGGAAAAAAATCGGAAAAAAATCGTGAAAAATCTGAAAAAAAATCGGAAAAAATCGGAAAAAATCGGGAAAAATCGGAAAAAAAATCGGAAAAAAATCGGGAAAAATCGGGAAAAAAATCGGAAAAAAATGGGAAAAAATCGGAAAAAAAATCGGGAAAAATCGGGAAAAAAATCGGAGAAAAATCGGGAAAAATCGGAAAAAAATCGGAAAAAAATCGGGAAAAATCTGAAAAAAAATCGGAAAAAAAATCGGAAAAAAAATCGGGAAAAATCGGAAAAAAATCGGAAAAAAATCGGAAAAAAATCGGAAAAAATCGGGAAAAAAAATCGGAAAAAATCGGAAAAAAAATCGGAAAAAAATCGGGAAAATCTGAAAAAATCTGAAAAAAATATGAAAAAATCGGGAAAAATCGGGAAAAATAGGGAAAAAATTCGGAAAAAAATCGGGAAAAATCGGAAAAAATCGGAAAAAAAATCGGAAAAAAAATCGGAAAAAATCGGGAAAAAAAATCGGAAAAAATCGGAAAAAAAATCGGAAAAAAATCGGGAAAAATCTGAAAAAATATGAAAAAAATATGAAAAAAATCGGGAAAAATCGGAAAAAAATCGGAAAAAAATCGGAAAAAAATCGGGAAAAATCGGAAAAAAAATCGGGAAAAAATCGGAAAAAATCGGAAAAAAAATCGGAAAAAAAATCGGAAAAAAATCGGGAAAATCGGAAAAAAAATCGGAAAAAATCGGAAAAAATCGGGAAAAAAATCTGAAAAAAATCTGAAAAAAATCGGAAAAAAATCGGGAAAAATCGGAAAAAATCGGAAAAAAAATCGGAAAAAAATCGGGAAAAATCGGAAAAAAAATCGGGAAAAAATCGGAAAAAATCGGAAAAAAAATCGGAAAAAAATCGGAAAAAAATCGGGAAAATCGGAAAAAAAATCGGAAAAAATCGGAAAAAATCGGGAAAAAAATCTGAAAAAAATCTGAAAAAAATCGGAAAAAAATCGGGAAAAATCGGAAAAAATCGGGAAAAAACGGAAAAAAATCGGAAAAAAATCGGGAAAAATCGGGAAAAAAATCGGAAAAAATCGGAAAAAAAATCGGAAAAAATCGGGAAAAATCGGAAAAAAATCGGGAAAAAATCGGAAAAAAATCGGGAAAATCGGAAAAAAATCGGAAAAAATCTGAAAAAAATCGGGAAAAAAATCTGAAAAATCTGAGAAAAATCGGAAAAAAATCGGGAAAAATCGGAAAAAATCGGGAAAAATCGGAAAAAAAATCGGGAAAAATCGGGAAAAAAAATCGGGAAAAATCGGAAAAAATCGGAAAAAAATCTGAAAAAATCGGGAAAAAAATCGGAAAAATCGGAAAAAAAATCGGGAAAAAATCGGAAAAAATCGGAAAAAAATCGGAAAAAAAATCGGAAAAAAATCGGGAAAATCGGAAAAAAAATCGGAAAAAATCGGAAAAAATCGGGAAAAAAATCTGAAAAAAATCTGAAAAAAATCGGAAAAAATCGGGAAAAATCGGAAAAAAATCGGGAAAAATCGGAAAAAAAATCGGGAAAAATCGGGAAAAAAAATCGGGAAAAATCGGAAAAAATCGGAAAAAAAATCTGAAAAAATCGGGAAAAAAAATCGGAAAAATCGGAAAAAAAATCGGGAAAAAATCGGAAAAAATCGGAAAAAAATCGGAAAAAAAATCGGAAAAAAATCGGGAAAATCGGAAAAAAAATCGGAAAAAATCGGAAAAAATCGGGAAAAAAATCTGAAAAAAATCTGAAAAAAATCGGAAAAAAATCGGGAAAAATCGGAAAAAAATCGGGAAAAATCGGAAAAAAAATCGGGAAAAATCGGGAAAAAAATCGGGAAAAATCGGAAAAAAATCGGAAAAAAAATCGGAAAAAAAATCTGAAAAAATCGGGAAAAAAAATCGGAAAAAATCTGAAAAAAAATATGAAAAAAATCGGGAAAAATCGGGAAAAATCTGAAAAAAATCGGATAAAAAATCGGAAAAAATCGGGAAAAATCGGAAAAATCGGAAAAAAAATCGGAAAAAAAATCGGAAAAAATCGGGAAAAAAATCGGAAAAAATCGGAAAAAAATCGGAAAAAAATCGGGAAAAATCTGAAAAAATCTGAAAAAAATCGGGAAAAATCGGGAAAAAAAATCGGAAAAAATCGGGAAAATAAATCGGAAAAAATCGGAAAAAAATCGGAAAAGATCGGGAAAAATCGGAAAAAAAATCGGGAAAAATCGGAAAAAATAGGGAAAAATCGGGAAAAATCGGGAAAAAAATCGGAAAAAAATCGTGAAAAATCTGAAAAAAAAATCGGAAAAAATCGGAAAAATCGGGAAAAATCGGAAAAAAATCGGAAAAAAATCGGGAAAAATCGGGAAAAAAATCGGAAAAAAATGGGAAAAAATCGGCAAAAAATCGGGAAAAATCGGGAAAAAAATCGGAGAAAAATCGGGAAAAATCGGAAAAAAATCGGAAAAAAATCGGGAAAAATCGGAAAAAAAATCGGAAAAAAAATCGGAAAAAATCGGGAAAAATCGGAAAAAAAAATCTGAAAAAAATCGGAAAAAAATCGGAAAAAATCGGGAAAAAAAATCGGAAAAAATCGGAAAAAAAATCGGAAAAAAATCGGGAAAAATCTGAAAAAATCTGAAAAAAAATATGAAAAAAATCGGGAAAAATCGGGAAAAATCGGGAAACAAATCGGAAAAAAATCGGGAAAAAAAATCGGGAAAAATCGGAAAAAAAATCGGAAAAAAATCGGGAAAAATCGGGAAAAAAATCGGGAAAAATCGGGAAAAAATCGAAAAAAATCGGAAAAAATCGGGAAAAAAATCGGAAAAAAATCGGGAAAAATCGGAAAAAAATCGGAAAAAAATCGGAAAAAAATCGGGAAAAATCGGAAAAATCGGAAAAAAAATCTGAAAAAATCGGGAAAAAAAATCGGAAAAAAATCTGGAAAAATCGGGAAAAATCGGAAAAAAAATCGGAGAAAAATCGGGAAAAATCGGAAAAAAAATCGGAAAAAAATCTGGAAAAATCGGGAAAAAATCGGGAAAAATCGGCAAAAAAATCGGAAAAAAAATCGGAAAAATCGGAAAAAAATCGGAAAAAAAATCGGAAAAAAAATCGGAAAAAAATCGGAAAAAAATCTGAAAAAAATCGGGAAAAATCGGGAAAAAAATCGGGAAAAATCGGAAAAAAATCGGAAAAAAATCGGGAAAAAAATCGGGAAAAAAATCGGAAAAAATCGGGAAAAAAAATCGGGAAAAATCGGAAAAAAATCGGAAAAAAATCGGGAAAAATCGGAAAAAAATCGGAAAAAAATCTGAAAAAAAATCGGAAAAAAATCGGGAAAAATCGGAAAAAATCGGAAAAAAAATCGGAAAAAAAATCGGGAAAAAAAATCGGGAAAAAAAATCGGAAAAATCGGAAAAAAAATCGGAAAAAAATCGGGAAAAATCTGAAAAAATCTGAAAAAAAATATGAAAAAAATCGGGAAAAATCGGGAAAAATCGGGAAAAAAATCGGAAAAAAATCGGGAAAAATCGGAAAAAAATCGGAAAAAAATCGGGAAAAATCGGGAAAAAAATCGGAAAAAATGGGAAAGAAACGGCAAAAAAATCGGGAAAAATCGGGAAAAAAATCGGAGAAAAATCGGGAAAAATCGGAAAAAAAATCGGAAAAAAATCGGGAAAAACCTGAAAAAATCTGAAAAAAAATATGAAAAAAATCGGGAAAAATCGGGAAAAATCGGGAAAAAAATCGGAAAAAAATCGGGAAAAATCGGAAAAAATCGGAAAAAAAATCGGAAAAAAAATCGGAAAAAATCGGGAAAAAAATCGGAAAAAATCGGAAAAAAAATCGGAAAAAAATCGGGAAAAATCTGAAAAAATCTGAAAAAAAATATGAAAAAAATCGGGAAAAATCGGGAAAAATCTGAAAAAAATCGGAAAAAAATCGGGAAAACCTGAAAAAATCGGAAAAAAATCGGAAAAAAATCGGAAAAAAATCGGGAAAAATCGGAAAAAATCGGGAAAAAAATCGGGAAAAAATCGGGAAAAAATCGGGAAAAAATCGGGAAAAATCGGGAAAAAATCGGGAAAAATCGGAAAAAATCGGAAAAAAAATCGGAAAAAAAATCGGGAAAAAAAATCGGGAAAAAAAATCGGAAAAAATCGGAAAAAAAAATCGGAAAAAAATCGGGAAAAATCTGAAAAAATCTGAAAAAAAATATGAAAAAAATCGGGAAAAATCGGGAAAAATCGGGAAAAAAATCGGAAAAAAATCGGGAAAAATCGGAAAAAAAATCGGAAAAAAATCGGGAAAAATCGGGAAAAAAATCGGAAAAAATGGGAAAGAAACGGCAAAAAAATCGGGAAAAATCGGAAAAAATCGGAAAAAAAATCGGAAAAAAAATCGGGAAAAAAAATCGGGAAAAAAAATCGGAAAAAATCGGAAAAAAAATCGGAAAAAAATCGGAAAAAAATCTGAAAAAAATCGGGAAAAATCGGGAAAAAAAATCGGGAAAAATCGGAAAAAAAATCGGAAAAAAAATCGGGAAAAAAAATCGGGAAAAAAATCGGAAAAAATCGGGAAAAAAAATCGGGAAAAATCGGAAAAAAAATCGGAAAAAAATCGGGAAAAATCGGAAAAAAATCGGAAAAAAATCTGAAAAAAAATCGGAAAAAAATCGGGAAAAATCGGAAAAAATCGGAAAAAAAATCGGAAAAAAAATCGGGAAAAAAAATCGGGAAAAAAAATCGGAAAATATCGGAAAAAAAAATCGGAAAAAAATCGGGAAAAATCTGAAAAAATCTGAAAAAAAATATGAAAAAAATCGGGAAAAATCGGGAAAAAAATCGGAAAAAAATCGGGAAAAATCGGAAAAAAATCGGAAAAAAATCGGGAAAAATCGGGAAAAAAATCGGAAAAAATGGGAAAGAAACGGCAAAAAAATCGGGAAAAATCGGGAAAAAAATCGGAGAAAAATCGGGAAAAATCGGAAAAAAAATCGGAAAAAAATCGGGAAAAACCTGAAAAAATCTGAAAAAAAATATGAAAAAAATCGGGAAAAATCGGGAAAAATCGGGAAAAAAATCGGAAAAAAATCGGGAAAAATCGGAAAAAATCGGAAAAAAAATCGGAAAAAAAATCGGAAAAAATCGGGAAAAAAAATCGGAAAAAATCGGAAAAAAAATCGGAAAAAAATCGGGAAAAATCTGAAAAAATCTGAAAAAAAATATGAAAAAAATCGGGAAAAATCGGGAAAAATCTGAAAAAAATCGGAAAAAAATCGGGAAAACCTGAAAAAATCGGAAAAAAATCGGAAAAAAATCGGAAAAAAATCGGGAAAAATCGGAAAAAATCGGGAAAAAAATCGGGAAAAAATCGGGAAAAAATCGGGAAAAATCGGGAAAAAATCGGGAAAAATCGGAAAAAATCGGAAAAAAAATCGGAAAAAAAATCGGGAAAAAAAATCGGGAAAAAAAATCGGAAAAAAAAATCGGAAAAAAAAATCGGAAAAAAATCGGGAAAAATCTGAAAAAATATGAAAAAAAATATGAAAAAAATCGGGAAAAATCGGGAAAAATCGGGAAAAAAATCGGAAAAAAATCGGGAAAAATCGGAAAAAAAATCGGAAAAAAATCGGGAAAAATCGGGAAAAAAATCGGAAAAAATGGGAAAGAAACGGCAAAAAAATCGGGAAAAATCGGAAAAAATCGGAAAAAAAATCGGAAAAAAAATCGGGAAAAAAAATCGGGAAAAAAAATCGGAAAAAATCGGAAAAAAAAATCGGAAAAAAATCGGGAAAAATCTGAAAAAATCTGAAAAAAAATATGAAAAAAATCGGGAAAAATCGGGAAAAATCGGGAAAAAAATCGGAAAAAAATCGGGAAAAATCGGAAAAAAAATCGGAAAAAAATCGGGAAAAATCGGGAAAAAAATCGGAAAAAATGGGAAAGAAACGGCAAAAAAATCGGGAAAAATCGGGAAAAAAATCGGAGAAAAATCGGGAAAAATCGGAAAAAAAATCGGAAAAAAATCGGGAAAAACCTGAAAAAATCTGAAAAAAAATATGAAAAAAATCGGGAAAAATCGGGAAAAATCGGGAAAAAAATCGGAAAAAAATCGGGAAAAATCGGAAAAAATCGGAAAAAAAATCGGAAAAAAAATCGGAAAAAATCGGGAAAAAAAATCGGAAAAAATCGGAAAAAAAATCGGAAAAAAATCGGGAAAAATCTGAAAAAATCTGAAAAAAAATATGAAAAAAATCGGGAAAAATCGGGAAAAATCTGAAAAAAATCGGAAAAAAATCGGGAAAACCTGAAAAAATCGGAAAAAAATCGGAAAAAAATCGGAAAAAAATCGGGAAAAATCGGAAAAAAAATCGGGAAAAAATCGGGAAAAAATCGGGAAAAAAATCTGAAAAAAATCTGAAAAAAATCGGAAAAAAATCGGGAAAAATCGGAAAAAATCGGGAAAAAAATCGGGAAAAAATCGGGAAAAAATCGGGAAAAATCGGAAAAAATCGGAAAAAAAATCGGAAAAAAAATCGGAAAAAATCGGGAAAAAAAATCGGAAAAAATCGGAAAAAAAATCGGAAAAAAATCGGGAAAAATCTGAAAAAATCTGAAAAAAAATATGAAAAAAATCGGGAAAAATCGGGAAAAATCGGAAAAAAATCGGAAAAAAATCGGGAAAACCTGAAAAAATCGGAAAAAAATCGGAAAAAAATCGGAAAAAAATCGGGAAAAATCGGAAAAAAAATCGGGAAAAAATCGGGAAAAAATCGGGAAAAAAATCTGAAAAAAATCTGAAAAAAATCGGGAAAAATCGGGAAAAAAATCGGGAAAAATCGGGAAAAAAATCGGAGAAAAAATCGGGAAAAAATCGAAAAAAATCGGGAAAAATCGGGAAAAAAATCGGAAAAAAATCGTGAAAAATCTGAAAAAAAATCGGAAAAAATCGGAAAAAATCGGGAAAAATCGGAAAAAAAATCGGAAAAAAATCGGGAAAAATCGGGAAAAAAATCGGAAAAAAATGGGAAAAAATCGGAAAAAAAATCGGGAAAAATCGGGAAAAAAATCGGAGAAAAATCGGGAAAAATCGGAAAAAAAATCGGAAAAAAATCGGGAAAAATCTGAAAAAAAATCGGAAAAAAAATCGGAAAAAAAATCGGGAAAAATCGGAAAAAAAATCGGAAAAAAAATCGGAAAAAAAATCGGAAAAAATCGGGAAAAAAAATCGGAAAAAATCGGAAAAAAAATCGGAAAAAAATCGGGAAAAATCTGAAAAAATCTGAAAAAAAATATGAAAAAAATCGGGAAAAATCGGGAAAAATAGGGAAAAAATTCGGAAAAAAATCGGGAAAAATCGGAAAAATCGGAAAAAAAATCGGAAAAAAAATCGGAAAAAATCGGGAAAAAAAATCGGAAAAAATCGGAAAAAAAATCGGAAAAAAATCGGGAAAAATCTGAAAAAATATGAAAAAAAATATGAAAAAAATCGGGAAAAATCGGAAAAAAATCGGAAAAAAATCGGAAAAAAATCGGGAAAAATCGGAAAAAAAATCGGGAAAAAATCGGAAAAAATCGGAAAAAAAATCGGAAAAAAAATCGGAAAAAAATCGGGAAAATCGGAAAAAAAATCGGAAAAAATCGGAAAAAATCGGGAAAAAAATCTGAAAAAAATCTGAAAAAAATCGGAAAAAAATCGGGAAAAATCGGAAAAAATCGGAAAAAAAATCGGAAAAAAATCGGGAAAAATCGGAAAAAAAATCGGGAAAAAATCGGAAAAAATCGGAAAAAAAATCGGAAAAAAAATCGGAAAAAAATCGGGAAAATCGGAAAAAAAATCGGAAAAAATCGGAAAAAATCGGGAAAAAAATCTGAAAAAAATCTGAAAAAAATCGGAAAAAAATCGGGAAAAATCGGAAAAAAATCGGGAAAAAACGGAAAAAAAATCGGAAAAAAATCGGGAAAAATCGGGAAAAAAAATCGGAAAAAATCGGAAAAAAAATCGGAAAAAAATCGGGAAAAATCGGAAAAAAAATCGGGAAAAAATCGGAAAAAAATCGGGAAAATCGGAAAAAAAATCGGAAAAAATCGGAAAAAATCGGGAAAAAAATCTGAAAAAAATCTGAGAAAAATCGGAAAAAAATCGGGAAAAATCGGAAAAAAATCGGGAAAAATCGGAAAAAAAATCGGGAAAAATCGGGAAAAAAAATCGGGAAAAATCGGAAAAAATCGGAAAAAAAATCTGAAAAAATCGGGAAAAAAAATCGGAAAAAATCGGAAAAAAAATCGGGAAAAAATCGGAAAAAATCGGAAAAAAAATCGGAAAAAAAATCGGAAAAAAATCGGGAAAATCGGAAAAAAAATCGGAAAAAATCGGAAAAAATCGGGAAAAAAATCTGAAAAAAATCTGAAAAAAATCGGAAAAAAATCGGGAAAAATCGGAAAAAAATCGGGAAAAATCGGAAAAAAAATCGGGAAAAATCGGGAAAAAAAATCGGGAAAAATCGGAAAAAATCGGAAAAAAAATCTGAAAAAATCGGGAAAAAAAATCGGAAAAAATCGGAAAAAAAATCGGGAAAAAATCGGAAAAAATCGGAAAAAAAATCGGAAAAAAAATCGGAAAAAAATCGGGAAAATCGGAAAAAAAATCGGAAAAAATCGGAAAAAATCGGGAAAAAAATCTGAAAAAAATCTGAAAAAAATCGGAAAAAAATCGGGAAAAATCGGAAAAAAATCGGGAAAAATCGGAAAAAAAATCGGGAAAAATCGGGAAAAAAAATCGGGAAAAATCGGAAAAAATCGGAAAAAAAATCGGAAAAAAAATCTGAAAAAATCGGGAAAAAAAATCGGAAAAAATCTGAAAAAAAATATGAAAAAAATCGGGAAAAATCGGGAAAAATCTGAAAAAAATCGGATAAAAAATCGGAAAAAAATCGGGAAAAATCGGAAAAAATCGGAAAAAAAATCGGAAAAAAAATCGGAAAAAATCGGGAAAAAAAATCGGAAAAAATCGGAAAAAAAATCGGAAAAAAATCGGGAAAAATCTGAAAAAATCTGAAAAAAATCGGGAAAAATCGGGAAAAAAAATCGGAAAAAATCGGGAAAATAAATCGGAAAAAATCGGAAAAAAAATCGGAAAAAGATCGGGAAAAATCGGAAAAAAAATCGGGAAAAAATCGGAAAAAATAGGGAAAAATCGGAAAAAAAATCGGGAAAAAATCGGAAAAAAAATCGGAAAAAAAATCGGAAAAAAATCGGGAAAAATCGGGAAAAAAATCGGAAAAAAATCGGAAAAAAATCGGAAAAAAATCGGGAAAAATCGGAAAAAAATCGGGAAAAATC
This sequence comes from Oncorhynchus mykiss, assembly GCF_057628025.1. Classification (NCBI taxonomy): domain Eukaryota; kingdom Metazoa; phylum Chordata; class Actinopteri; order Salmoniformes; family Salmonidae; genus Oncorhynchus; species Oncorhynchus mykiss. Next base: position 114,092 of record NW_028322061.1, read on the forward strand.
TGAAAAAAAATCGGGAAAAATCGGGAAAAAAAATCGGGAAAAATCGGAAAAAATCGGAAAAAAAATCGGAAAAAAAATCGGAAAAAATCGGGAAAAAAATCGGAAAAAATCGGAAAAAAAATCGGGAAAAAATCGGAAAAAATCGGAAAAAAAATCGGAAAAAAAATCGGAAAAAAATCGGGAAAATCGGAAAAAAAATCGGAAAAAATCGGAAAAAATCGGGAAAAATCGGAAAAAAATCGGGAAAAATCGGAAAAAAAATCGGGAAAAATCGGGAAAAAAAATCGGGAAAAATCGGAAAAAATCGGAAAAAAAATCGGAAAAAAAATCTGAAAAAATCGGGAAAAAAAATCGGAAAAAATCGGAAAAAAAATCGGAAAAAAATCGGGAAAAATCTGAAAAAATCTGAAAAAAAATATGAAAAAAATCGGGAAAAATCGGGAAAAAAATCGGGAAAAATCGGAAAAAAATCGGAAAAAAATCGGGAAAAATCGGAAAAAATCGGAAAAAAATTCTGAAAAAATCGGGAAAAAAAATCGGAAAAAATCGGAAAAAAAATCGGAAAAAAATCGGGAAAAATCTGAAAAAATATGAAAAAAAATATGAAAAAAATCGGGAAAAATCGGGAAAAATCTGAAAAAAATCGGAAAAAAAATCGGAAAAAATCGGAAAAAAAATCGGAAAAAAAATCGGAAAAAATCGGGAAAAAAAATCGGAAAAAATCGGGAAAAAAAATCGGAAAAAATCGGAAAAAAAATCGGAAAAAAATCGGGAAAAATCTGAAAAAATCTGAAAAAAATCGGGAAAAATCGGGAAAAAAAATCGGAAAAAATCGGGAAAAAAAATCGGAAAAAAAATCGGAAAAAAATCGGGAAAAATCGGGAAAAAAATCGGGAAAAATCGGAAAAAAAATCGGAGAAAAATCGGGAAAAAAAATCGGGAAAAAAAATCGGGAAAAAATCGGAAAAAATCGGAAAAAAAATCGGAAAAAAAATCGGAAAAAAATCGGGAAAAATCGGGAAAAAAATCGGAAAAAAATCGGGAAAAATCGGAAAAAAAATCGGAAAAAAAATCGGAAAAAAATCGGGAAAAATCGGGAAAAAAATCTGAAAAAAAATCTGAAAAAAATCGGGAAAAAATCGGGAAAAATCGGAAAAAAAATCGGAAAAAAATCGGGAAAAATCGGAAAAAAAATCGGAAAAAAATCGGAAAAATCGGAAAAAAAATCGGAAAAAAAATCGGAAAAAAATCGGAAAAAAATCGGAAAAAAATCGGGAAAAATCGGAAAAAATCGGGAAAAATCGGGAAAAATCGGGAAAAAAATCGGAAAAAAATCTGAAAAAAATCGGAAAAAAATCGGGAAAAATCGGAAAAAAAATCGGAAAAAAATCGGAAAAATCGGAAAAAAATTCGGAAAAAAATGGAAAAAAATCGGAAAGCAATCGGGAAAAATCGGGAAAAAAATCGGGAAAAATCTGAAAAAAAATCGGAGAAAAATCGGGAAAAATCGGAAAAAAAATCGGAAAAAAATCTGGAAAAATCGGGAAAAATCGGAAAAAAAATCGGAGAAAAATCGGGAAAAATCGGAACAAAAAATCGGAAAAAAATCTGGAAAAATCGGAAAAAAAATGGGGAAAAATCGGAAAAAAAATCGGAAAAAAATCGGAAAAATCGGAAAAAAAATCGGAAAAAAAATCGGGAAAAAAAATCGGGAAAAATCGGAAAAAAAATCGGAAAAAAATCGGGAAAAATCGGGAAAAAAATCGGGAAAAAATCGGGAAAAAATCGAAAAAAATCGGAAAAAATCGGGAAAAAAATCGGAAAAAAATCGGGAAAAATCGGAAAAAATCGGAAAAAAAATCGGAAAAAAAATCTGAAAAAATCGGGAAAAAAATCGGAAAAAATCGGAAAAAAAATCGGGAAAAAATCGGAAAAAATCGGAAAAAAAATCGGAAAAAAAATCGGAAAAAAATCGGGAAAATCGGAAAAAAAATCGGAAAAAATCGGAAAAAATCGGGAAAAAAATCTGAAAAAAATCTGAAAAAAATCGGAAAAAAATCGGGAAAAATCGGAAAAAAATCGGGAAAAATCGGAAAAAAAATCGGGAAAAATCGGGAAAAAAAATCGGGAAAAATCGGAAAAAATCGGAAAAAAAATCGGAAAAAAAATCTGAAAAAATCGGGAAAAAAAATCGGAAAAAATCGGAAAAAAAATCGGAAAAAAATCGGGAAAAATCTGAAAAAATCTGAAAAAAAATATGAAAAAAATCGGGAAAAATCGGGAAAAAAATCGGGAAAAATCGGAAAAAAATCGGAAAAAAATCGGGAAAAATCGGAAAAAATCGGAAAAAAAATCGGAAAAAAATTCTGAAAAAATCGGGAAAAAAAATCGGAAAAAATCGGAAAAAAAATCGGAAAAAAATCGGGAAAAATCTGAAAAAATATGAAAAAAAATATGAAAAAAATCGGGAAAAATCGGGAAAAATCTGAAAAAAATCGGATAAAAAATCGGAAAAAAATCGGGAAAAATCGGAAAAAATCGGAAAAAAAATCGGAAAAAAAATCGGAAAAAATCGGGAAAAAAAATCGGAAAAAATCGGAAAAAAAATCGGAAAAAAATCGGGAAAAATCTGAAAAAATCTGAAAAAAATCGGGAAAAATCGGGAAAAAAAATCGGAAAAAATCGGGAAAATAAATCGGAAAAAATCGGAAAAAAAATCGGAAAAAGATCGGGAAAAATCGGAAAAAAAATCGGGAAAAAATCGGAAAAATAGGGAAAAATCGGAAAAAAAATCGGGAAAAAATCGGAAAAAAAATCGGAAAAAAAATCGGAAAAAAATCGGGAAAAATCGGGAAAAAAATCGGGAAAAATCGGAAAAAAAATCTGAAAAAATCGGGAAAAAAAATCGGAAAAAATCGGAAAAAAAATCGGGAAAAAATCGGAAAAAATCGGAAAAAAAATCGGAAAAAAAATCTGAAAAAATCGGGAAAAAAAATCGGAAAAAATCGGAAAAAAAATCGGAAAAAAATCGGGAAAAATCTGAAAAAATCTGAAAAAAAATATGAAAAAAATCGGGAAAAATCGGGAAAAAAATCGGGAAAAATCGGAAAAAAATCGGAAAAAAATCGGGAAAAATCGGAAAAAATCGGAAAAAAAATCGGAAAAAAATTCTGAAAAAATCGGGAAAAAAAATCGGAAAAAATCGGAAAAAAAATCGGAAAAAAATCGGGAAAAATCTGAAAAAATATGAAAAAAAATATGAAAAAAATCGGGAAAAATCGGGAAAAATCTGAAAAAAATCGGATAAAAAATCGGAAAAAAATCGGGAAAAATCGGAAAAAATCGGAAAAAAAATCGGAAAAAAAATCGGAAAAAATCGGGAAAAAAAATCGGAAAAAATCGGAAAAAAAATCGGGAAAAAATCGGGAAAAATCGGAAAAAAAATCGGAAAAAAATCGGGAAAAATCGGAAAAAAAATCGGAAAAAAATCGGAAAAATCGGAAAAAAAATCGGAAAAAAAATCGGAAAAAAATCGGAAAAAAATCGGAAAAAAATCGGGAAAAATCGGAAAAAATCGGGAAAAATCGGGAAAAATCGGGAAAAAAATCGGAAAAAAATCTGAAAAAAATCGGAAAAAAATCGGGAAAAATCGGAAAAAAAATCGGAAAAAAATCGGAAAAATCGGAAAAAAATTCGGAAAAAAATGGAAAAAAATCGGAAAGCAATCGGGAAAAATCGGGAAAAAAATCGGGAAAAATCTGAAAAAAAATCGGAGAAAAATCGGGAAAAATCGGAAAAAAAATCGGAAAAAAATCTGGAAAAATCGGGAAAAATCGGAAAAAAAATCGGAGAAAAATCGGGAAAAATCGGAACAAAAAATCGGAAAAAAATCTGGAAAAATCGGAAAAAAAATGGGGAAAAATCGGAAAAAAAATCGGAAAAAAATCGGAAAAATCGGAAAAAAAATCGGAAAAAAAATCGGGAAAAAAAATCGGGAAAAATCGGAAAAAAAATCGGAAAAAAATCGGGAAAAATCGGGAAAAAAATCGGGAAAAAATCGGGAAAAAATCGAAAAAAATCGGAAAAAATCGGGAAAAAAATCGGAAAAAAATCGGGAAAAATCGGAAAAAATCGGAAAAAAAATCGGAAAAAAAATCTGAAAAAATCGGGAAAAAAATCGGAAAAAATCGGAAAAAAAATCGGGAAAAAATCGGAAAAAATCGGAAAAAAAATCGGAAAAAAAATCGGAAAAAAATCGGGAAAATCGGAAAAAAAATCGGAAAAAATCGGAAAAAATCGGGAAAAAAATCTGAAAAAAATCTGAAAAAAATCGGAAAAAAATCGGGAAAAATCGGAAAAAAATCGGGAAAAATCGGAAAAAAAATCGGGAAAAATCGGGAAAAAAAATCGGGAAAAATCGGAAAAAATCGGAAAAAAAATCGGAAAAAAAATCTGAAAAAATCGGGAAAAAAAATCGGAAAAAATCGGAAAAAAAATCGGAAAAAAATCGGGAAAAATCTGAAAAAATCTGAAAAAAAATATGAAAAAAATCGGGAAAAATCGGGAAAAAAATCGGGAAAAATCGGAAAAAAATCGGAAAAAAATCGGGAAAAATCGGAAAAAATCGGAAAAAAAATCGGAAAAAAATTCTGAAAAAATCGGGAAAAAAAATCGGAAAAAATCGGAAAAAAAATCGGAAAAAAATCGGGAAAAATCTGAAAAAATATGAAAAAAAATATGAAAAAAATCGGGAAAAATCGGGAAAAATCTGAAAAAAATCGGATAAAAAATCGGAAAAAAATCGGGAAAAATCGGAAAAAATCGGAAAAAAAATCGGAAAAAAAATCGGAAAAAATCGGGAAAAAAAATCGGAAAAAATCGGAAAAAAAATCGGAAAAAAATCGGGAAAAATCTGAAAAAATCTGAAAAAAATCGGGAAAAATCGGGAAAAAAAATCGGAAAAAATCGGGAAAATAAATCGGAAAAAATCGGAAAAAAAATCGGAAAAAGATCGGGAAAAATCGGAAAAAAAATCGGGAAAAAATCGGAAAAAATAGGGAAAAATCGGAAAAAAAATCGGGAAAAAATCGGAAAAAAAATCGGAAAAAAAATCGGAAAAAAATCGGGAAAAATCGGGAAAAAAATCGGGAAAAATCGGAAAAAAAATCTGAAAAAATCGGGAAAAAAAATCGGAAAAAATCGGAAAAAAAATCGGGAAAAAATCGGAAAAAATCGGAAAAAAAATCGGAAAAAAAATCTGAAAAAATCGGGAAAAAAAATCGGAAAAAATCGGAAAAAAAATCGGAAAAAAATCGGGAAAAATCTGAAAAAATCTGAAAAAAAATATGAAAAAAATCGGGAAAAATCGGGAAAAAAATCGGGAAAAATCGGAAAAAAATCGGAAAAAAATCGGGAAAAATCGGAAAAAATCGGAAAAAAAATCGGAAAAAAATTCTGAAAAAATCGGGAAAAAAAATCGGAAAAAATCGGAAAAAAAATCGGAAAAAAATCGGGAAAAATCTGAAAAAATATGAAAAAAAATATGAAAAAAATCGGGAAAAATCGGGAAAAATCTGAAAAAAATCGGATAAAAAATCGGAAAAAAATCGGGAAAAATCGGAAAAAATCGGAAAAAAAATCGGAAAAAAAATCGGAAAAAATCGGGAAAAAAAATCGGAAAAAATCGGAAAAAAAATCGGAAAAAAATCGGGAAAAATCTGAAAAAATCTGAAAAAAATCGGGAAAAATCGGGAAAAAAAATCGGAAAAAATCGGGAAAATAAATCGGAAAAAATCGGAAAAAAAATCGGGAAAAATCGGAAAAAATCGGGAAAAATCGGGAAAAATCGGGAAAAAAATCGGAAAAAAATCTGAAAAAAATCGGAAAAAAATCGGGAAAAATCGGAAAAAAAATCGGAAAAAAATCGGAAAAATCGGAAAAAAATTCGGAAAAAAATGGAAAAAAATCGGAAAGCAATCGGGAAAAATCGGGAAAAAAATCGGGAAAAATCTGAAAAAAAATCGGAGAAAAATCGGGAAAAATCGGAAAAAAAATCGGAAAAAAATCTGGAAAAATCGGGAAAAATCGGAAAAAAAATCGGAGAAAAATCGGGAAAAATCGGAACAAAAAATCGGAAAAAAATCTGGAAAAATCGGAAAAAAAATGGGGAAAAATCGGAAAAAAAATCGGAAAAAAATCGGAAAAATCGGAAAAAAAATCGGAAAAAAAATCGGGAAAAAAAATCGGGAAAAATCGGAAAAAAAATCGGAAAAAAATCGGGAAAAATCGGGAAAAAAATCGGGAAAAAATCGGGAAAAAATCGAAAAAAATCGGAAAAAATCGGGAAAAAAATCGGAAAAAAATCGGGAAAAATCGGAAAAAATCGGAAAAAAAATCGGAAAAAAAATCTGAAAAAATCGGGAAAAAAATCGGAAAAAATCGGAAAAAAAATCGGGAAAAAATCGGAAAAAATCGGAAAAAAAATCGGAAAAAAAATCGGAAAAAAATCGGGAAAATCGGAAAAAAAATCGGAAAAAATCGGAAAAAATCGGGAAAAAAATCTGAAAAAAATCTGAAAAAAATCGGAAAAAAATCGGGAAAAATCGGAAAAAAATCGGGAAAAATCGGAAAAAAAATCGGGAAAAATCGGGAAAAAAAATCGGGAAAAATCGGAAAAAATCGGAAAAAAAATCGGAAAAAAAATCTGAAAAAATCGGGAAAAAAAATCGGAAAAAATCGGAAAAAAAATCGGAAAAAAATCGGGAAAAATCTGAAAAAATCTGAAAAAAAATATGAAAAAAATCGGGAAAAATCGGGAAAAAAATCGGGGAAAAATCGGAAAAAAATCGGAAAAAAATCGGGAAAAATCGGAAAAAATCGGAAAAAAAATCGGAAAAAAATTCTGAAAAAATCGGGAAAAAAAATCGGAAAAAATCGGAAAAAAAATCGGAAAAAAATCGGGAAAAATCTGAAAAAATATGAAAAAAAATATGAAAAAAATCGGGAAAAATCGGGAAAAATCTGAAAAAAATCGGATAAAAAATCGGAAAAAAATCGGGAAAAATCGGAAAAAATCGGAAAAAAAATCGGAAAAAAAATCGGAAAAAATCGGGAAAAAAAATCGGAAAAAATCGGAAAAAAAATCGGAAAAAAATCGGGAAAAATCTGAAAAAATCTGAAAAAAATCGGGAAAAATCGGGAAAAAAAATCGGAAAAAATCGGGAAAATAAATCGGAAAAAATCGGAAAAAAAATCGGAAAAAGATCGGGAAAAATCGGAAAAAAAATCGGGAAAAAATCGGAAAAAATAGGGAAAAATCGGAAAAAAAATCGGGAAAAAATCGGAAAAAAAATCGGAAAAAAAATCGGAAAAAAATCGGGAAAAATCGGGAAAAAAATCGGGAAAAATCGGAAAAAAAATCTGAAAAAATCGGGAAAAAAAATCGGAAAAAATCGGAAAAAAAATCGGGAAAAAATCGGAAAAAATCGGAAAAAAAATCGGAAAAAAAATCTGAAAAAATCGGGAAAAAAAATCGGAAAAAATCGGAAAAAAAATCGGAAAAAAATCGGGAAAAATCTGAAAAAATCTGAAAAAAAATATGAAAAAAATCGGGAAAAATCGGGAAAAAAATCGGGAAAAATCGGAAAAAAATCGGAAAAAAATCGGGAAAAATCGGAAAAAATCGGAAAAAAAATCGGAAAAAAATTCTGAAAAAATCGGGAAAAAAAATCGGAAAAAATCGGAAAAAAAATCGGAAAAAAATCGGGAAAAATCTGAAAAAATATGAAAAAAAATATGAAAAAAATCGGGAAAAATCGGGAAAAATCTGAAAAAAATCGGATAAAAAATCGGAAAAAAATCGGGAAAAATCGGAAAAAATCGGAAAAAAAATCGGAAAAAAAATCGGAAAAAATCGGGAAAAAAAATCGGAAAAAATCGGAAAAAAAATCGGAAAAAAATCGGGAAAAATCTGAAAAAATCTGAAAAAAATCGGGAAAAATCGGGAAAAAAAATCGGAAAAAATCGGGAAAATAAATCGGAAAAAATCGGAAAAAAAATCGGAAAAAGATCGGGAAAAATCGGAAAAAAAATCGGGAAAAAATCGGAAAAAATAGGGAAAAATCGGAAAAAAAATCGGGAAAAAATCGGAAAAAAAATCGGAAAAAAAATCGGAAAAAAATCGGGAAAAATCGGGAAAAAAATCGGGAAAAATCGGAAAAAAAATCTGAAAAAATCGGGAAAAAAATCGGAAAAATCGGAAAAAAATTCGGAAAAAAATGGAAAAAAATCGGAAAGCAATCGGGAAAAATCGGGAAAAAAATCGGGAAAAATCTGAAAAAAAATCGGAGAAAAATCGGGAAAAATCGGAAAAAAAATCGGAAAAAAATCTGGAAAAATCGGGAAAAATCGGAAAAAAAATCGGAGAAAAATCGGGAAAAATCGGAACAAAAAATCGGAAAAAAATCTGGAAAAATCGGAAAAAAAATGGGGAAAAATCGGAAAAAAAATCGGAAAAAAATCGGAAAAATCGGAAAAAAAATCGGAAAAAAAATCGGGAAAAAAAATCGGGAAAAATCGGAAAAAAAATCGGAAAAAAATCGGGAAAAATCGGGAAAAAAATCGGGAAAAAATCGGGAAAAAATCGAAAAAAATCGGAAAAAATCGGGAAAAAAATCGGAAAAAAATCGGGAAAAATCGGAAAAAATCGGAAAAAAAATCGGAAAAAAAATCTGAAAAAATCGGGAAAAAAATCGGAAAAAATCGGAAAAAAAATCGGGAAAAAATCGGAAAAAATCGGAAAAAAAATCGGAAAAAAATCGGAAAAAAATCGGGAAAATCGGAAAAAAAATCGGAAAAAATCGGAAAAAATCGGGAAAAAAATCTGAAAAAAATCTGAAAAAAATCGGAAAAAAATCGGGAAAAATCGGAAAAAAATCGGGAAAAATCGGAAAAAAAATCGGGAAAAATCGGGAAAAAAAATCGGGAAAAATCGGAAAAAATCGGAAAAAAAATCGGAAAAAAAATCTGAAAAAATCGGGAAAAAAAATCGGAAAAAATCGGAAAAAAAATCGGAAAAAAATCGGGAAAAATCTGAAAAAATCTGAAAAAAAATATGAAAAAAATCGGGAAAAATCGGGAAAAAAATCGGGAAAAATCGGAAAAAAATCGGAAAAAAATCGGGAAAAATCGGAAAAAATCGGAAAAAAAATCGGAAAAAAATTCTGAAAAAATCGGGAAAAAAAATCGGAAAAAATCGGAAAAAAAATCGGAAAAAAATCGGGAAAAATCTGAAAAAATATGAAAAAAAATATGAAAAAAATCGGGAAAAATCGGGAAAAATCTGAAAAAAATCGGATAAAAAATCGGAAAAAAATCGGGAAAAATCGGAAAAAATCGGAAAAAAAATCGGAAAAAAAATCGGAAAAAATCGGGAAAAAAAATCGGAAAAAATCGGAAAAAAAATCGGAAAAAAATCGGGAAAAATCTGAAAAAATCTGAAAAAAATCGGGAAAAATCGGGAAAAAAAATCGGAAAAAATCGGGAAAATAAATCGGAAAAAATCGGAAAAAAAATCGGAAAAAGATCGGGAAAAATCGGAAAAAAAATCGGGAAAAAATCGGAAAAAATAGGGAAAAATCGGAAAAAAAATCGGGAAAAAATCGGAAAAAAAATCGGAAAAAAAATCGGAAAAAAATCGGGAAAAATCGGGAAAAAAATCGGGAAAAATCGGAAAAAAAATCTGAAAAAATCGGGAAAAAAAATCGGAAAAAATCGGAAAAAAAATCGGGAAAAAATCGGAAAAAATCGGAAAAAAAATCGGAAAAAAAATCTGAAAAAATCGGGAAAAAAAATCGGAAAAAATCGGAAAAAAAATCGGAAAAAAATCGGGAAAAATCTGAAAAAATCTGAAAAAAAATATGAAAAAAATCGGGAAAAATCGGGAAAAAAATCGGGAAAAATCGGAAAAAAATCGGAAAAAAATCGGGAAAAATCGGAAAAAATCGGAAAAAAAATCGGAAAAAAATTCTGAAAAAATCGGGAAAAAAAATCGGAAAAAATCGGAAAAAAAATCGGAAAAAAATCGGGAAAAATCTGAAAAAATATGAAAAAAAATATGAAAAAAATCGGGAAAAATCGGGAAAAATCTGAAAAAAATCGGATAAAAAATCGGAAAAAAATCGGGAAAAATCGGAAAAAATCGGAAAAAAAATCGGAAAAAAAATCGGAAAAAATCGGGAAAAAAAATCGGAAAAAATCGGAAAAAAAATCGGAAAAAAATCGGGAAAAATCTGAAAAAATCTGAAAAAAATCGGGAAAAATCGGGAAAAAAAATCGGAAAAAATCGGGAAAATAAATCGGAAAAAATCGGAAAAAAAATCGGAAAAAGATCGGGAAAAATCGGAAAAAAAATCGGGAAAAAATCGGAAAAAATAGGGAAAAATCGGAAAAAAAATCGGGAAAAAATCGGAAAAAAAATCGGAAAAAAAATCGGAAAAAAATCGGGAAAAATCGGGAAAAAAATCGGGAAAAATCGGAAAAAAAATCTGAAAAAATCGGGAAAAAAAATCGGAAAAAATCGGAAAAAAAATCGGGAAAAAATCGGAAAAAATCGGAAAAAAAATCGGAAAAAAAATCGGAAGAAAATCGGGAAAATCGGAAAAAAAATCGGAAAAAATCGGAAAAAATCGGGAAAAAAATCTGAAAAAAATCTGAAAAAAATCGGAAAAAAATCGGGAAAAATCGGAAAAAAATCGGGAAAAATCGGAAAAAAAATCGGGAAAAATCGGGAAAAAAAATCGGGAAAAATCGGAAAAAATCGGAAAAAAAATCGGAAAAAAAATCTGAAAAAATCGGGAAAAAAAATCGGAAAAAATCGGAAAAAAAATCGGAAAAAAATCGGGAAAAATCGGAAAAAAAATCGGGAAAAAATCGGAAAAAATCGGAAAAAAAATCGGAAAAAAAATCGGAAAAAAATCGGGAAAATCGGAAAAAAAATCGAAAAAAATCGGAAAAAGATCGGGAAAAATCGGAAAAAAAATCGGAAAAAAAATCGGAAAAAAATCGGGAAAAATCGGGAAAAAAATCGGGAAAAATCGGAAAAAAAATCTGAAAAAATCGGGAAAAAAAATCGGGAAAAATCGGAAAAAATCGGAAAAAATCGGAAAAAAAATCGGAAAAAAAATAGGAAAAAAATCGGAAAAAAAATCGGAAAAAATCGGAAAAAATCGGGAAAAAAATCTGAAAAAAATCGGAAAAAAATCGGGAAAAATCGGAAAAAAAATCGGAAAAAAATCGGAAAAAATCGGGAAAAAAATCGGAAAAAAATCGGAAAAAAATCGGAAAAAAATCGGGAAAAATCGGAAAAAAATCGGGAAAAATCTGAAAAAAAATCGGGAAAAATCGGGAAAAAAAATCGGGAAAAATCGGAAAAAATCGGAAAAAAAATCGGAAAAAAAATCGGAAAAAATCGGGAAAAAAATCGGAAAAAATCGGAAAAAAAATCGGGAAAAAATCGGAAAAAATCGGAAAAAAAATCGGAAAAAAAATCGGAAAAAAATCGGGAAAATCGGAAAAAAAATCGGAAAAAATCGGAAAAAATCGGGAAAAATCGGAAAAAAATCGGGAAAAATCGGAAAAAAAATCGGGAAAAATCGGGAAAAAAAATCGGGAAAAATCGGAAAAAATCGGAAAAAAAATCGGAAAAAAAATCTGAAAAAATCGGGAAAAAAAATCGGAAAAAATCGGAAAAAAAATCGGAAAAAAATCGGGAAAAATCTGAAAAAATCTGAAAAAAAATATGAAAAAAATCGGGAAAAATCGGGAAAAAAATCGGGAAAAATCGGAAAAAAATCGGAAAAAAATCGGGAAAAATCGGAAAAAATCGGAAAAAAATTCTGAAAAAATCGGGAAAAAAAATCGGAAAAAATCGGAAAAAAAATCGGAAAAAAATCGGGAAAAATCTGAAAAAATATGAAAAAAAATATGAAAAAAATCGGGAAAAATCGGGAAAAATCTGAAAAAAATCGGAAAAAAAATCGGAAAAAATCGGAAAAAAAATCGGAAAAAAAATCGGAAAAAATCGGGAAAAAAAATCGGAAAAAATCGGGAAAAAAAATCGGAAAAAATCGGAAAAAAAATCGGAAAAAAATCGGGAAAAATCTGAAAAAATCTGAAAAAAATCGGGAAAAATCGGGAAAAAAAATCGGAAAAAATCGGGAAAAAAAATCGGAAAAAAAATCGGAAAAAAATCGGGAAAAATCGGGAAAAAAATCGGGAAAAATCGGAAAAAAAATCGGAGAAAAATCGGGAAAAAAAATCGGGAAAAAAAATCGGGAAAAAATCGGAAAAAATCGGAAAAAAAATCGGAAAAAAAATCGGAAAAAAATCGGGAAAAATCGGGAAAAAAATCGGAAAAAAATCGGGAAAAATCGGAAAAAAAATCGGAAAAAAAATCGGAAAAAAATCGGGAAAAATCGGGAAAAAAATCTGAAAAAAAATCTGAAAAAAATCGGGAAAAAATCGGGAAAAATCGGAAAAAAAATCGGAAAAAAATCGGGAAAAATCGGAAAAAAAATCGGAAAAAAATCGGAAAAATCGGAAAAAAAATCGGAAAAAAAATCGGAAAAAAATCGGAAAAAAATCGGAAAAAAATCGGGAAAAATCGGAAAAAATCGGGAAAAATCGGGAAAAATCGGGAAAAAAATCGGAAAAAAATCTGAAAAAAATCGGAAAAAAATCGGGAAAAATCGGAAAAAAAATCGGAAAAAAATCGGAAAAATCGGAAAAAAATTCGGAAAAAAATGGAAAAAAATCGGAAAGCAATCGGGAAAAATCGGGAAAAAAATCGGGAAAAATCTGAAAAAAAATCGGAGAAAAATCGGGAAAAATCGGAAAAAAAATCGGAAAAAAATCTGGAAAAATCGGGAAAAATCGGAAAAAAAATCGGAGAAAAATCGGGAAAAATCGGAACAAAAAATCGGAAAAAAATCTGGAAAAATCGGAAAAAAAATGGGGAAAAATCGGAAAAAAAATCGGAAAAAAATCGGAAAAATCGGAAAAAAAATCGGAAAAAAAATCGGGAAAAAAAATCGGGAAAAATCGGAAAAAAAATCGGAAAAAAATCGGGAAAAATCGGGAAAAAAATCGGGAAAAAATCGGGAAAAAATCGAAAAAAATCGGAAAAAATCGGGAAAAAAATCGGAAAAAAATCGGGAAAAATCGGAAAAAATCGGAAAAAAAATCGGAAAAAAAATCTGAAAAAATCGGGAAAAAAATCGGAAAAAATCGGAAAAAAAATCGGGAAAAAATCGGAAAAAATCGGAAAAAAAATCGGAAAAAAAATCGGAAAAAAATCGGGAAAATCGGAAAAAAAATCGGAAAAAATCGGAAAAAATCGGGAAAAAAATCTGAAAAAAATCTGAAAAAAATCGGAAAAAAATCGGGAAAAATCGGAAAAAAATCGGGAAAAATCGGAAAAAAAATCGGGAAAAATCGGGAAAAAAAATCGGGAAAAATCGGAAAAAATCGGAAAAAAAATCGGAAAAAAAATCTGAAAAAATCGGGAAAAAAAATCGGAAAAAATCGGAAAAAAAATCGGAAAAAAATCGGGAAAAATCTGAAAAAATCTGAAAAAAAATATGAAAAAAATCGGGAAAAATCGGGAAAAAAATCGGGAAAAATCGGAAAAAAATCGGAAAAAAATCGGGAAAAATCGGAAAAAATCGGAAAAAAAATCGGAAAAAAATTCTGAAAAAATCGGGAAAAAAAATCGGAAAAAATCGGAAAAAAAATCGGAAAAAAATCGGGAAAAATCTGAAAAAATATGAAAAAAAATATGAAAAAAATCGGGAAAAATCGGGAAAAATCTGAAAAAAATCGGATAAAAAATCGGAAAAAAATCGGGAAAAATCGGAAAAAATCGGAAAAAAAATCGGAAAAAAAATCGGAAAAAATCGGGAAAAAAAATCGGAAAAAATCGGAAAAAAAATCGGAAAAAAATCGGGAAAAATCTGAAAAAATCTGAAAAAAATCGGGAAAAATCGGGAAAAAAAATCGGAAAAAATCGGGAAAATAAATCGGAAAAAATCGGAAAAAAAATCGGAAAAAGATCGGGAAAAATCGGAAAAAAAATCGGGAAAAAATCGGAAAAAATAGGGAAAAATCGGAAAAAAAATCGGGAAAAAATCGGAAAAAAAATCGGAAAAAAAATCGGAAAAAAATCGGGAAAAATCGGGAAAAAAATCGGGAAAAATCGGAAAAAAAATCTGAAAAAATCGGGAAAAAAAATCGGAAAAAATCGGAAAAAAAATCGGGAAAAAATCGGAAAAAATCGGAAAAAAAATCGGAAAAAAAATCTGAAAAAATCGGGAAAAAAAATCGGAAAAAATCGGAAAAAAAATCGGAAAAAAATCGGGAAAAATCTGAAAAAATCTGAAAAAAAATATGAAAAAAATCGGGAAAAATCGGGAAAAAAATCGGGAAAAATCGGAAAAAAATCGGAAAAAAATCGGGAAAAATCGGAAAAAATCGGAAAAAAAATCGGAAAAAAATTCTGAAAAAATCGGGAAAAAAAATCGGAAAAAATCGGAAAAAAAATCGGAAAAAAATCGGGAAAAATCTGAAAAAATATGAAAAAAAATATGAAAAAAATCGGGAAAAATCGGGAAAAATCTGAAAAAAATCGGATAAAAAATCGGAAAAAAATCGGGAAAAATCGGAAAAAATCGGAAAAAAAATCGGAAAAAAAATCGGAAAAAATCGGGAAAAAAAATCGGAAAAAATCGGAAAAAAAATCGGAAAAAAATCGGGAAAAATCTGAAAAAATCTGAAAAAAATCGGGAAAAATCGGGAAAAAAAATCGGAAAAAATCGGGAAAATAAATCGGAAAAAATCGGAAAAAAAATCGGAAAAAGATCGGGAAAAATCGGAAAAAAAATCGGGAAAAAATCGGAAAAAATAGGGAAAAATCGGAAAAAAAATCGGGAAAAAATCGGAAAAAAAATCGGAAAAAAAATCGGAAAAAAATCGGGAAAAATCGGGAAAAAAATCGGGAAAAATCGGAAAAAAAATCTGAAAAAATCGGGAAAAAAAATCGGAAAAAATCGGAAAAAAAATCGGGAAAAAATCGGAAAAAATCGGAAAAAAAATCGGAAAAAAAATCGGAAGAAAATCGGGAAAATCGGAAAAAAAATCGGAAAAAATCGGAAAAAATCGGGAAAAAAATCTGAAAAAAATCTGAAAAAAATCGGAAAAAAATCGGGAAAAATCGGAAAAAAATCGGGAAAAATCGGAAAAAAAATCGGGAAAAATCGGGAAAAAAAATCGGGAAAAATCGGAAAAAATCGGAAAAAAAATCGGAAAAAAAATCTGAAAAAATCGGGAAAAAAAATCGGAAAAAATCGGAAAAAAAATCGGAAAAAAATCGGGAAAAATCGGAAAAAAAATCGGGAAAAAATCGGAAAAAATCGGAAAAAAAATCGGAAAAAAAATCGGAAAAAAATCGGGAAAATCGGAAAAAAAATCGAAAAAAATCGGAAAAAGATCGGGAAAAATCGGAAAAAAAATCGGGAAAAAATCGGAAAAATAGGGAAAAATCGGAAAAAAAATCGGGAAAAAATCGGAAAAAAAATCGGAAAAAAAATCGGAAAAAAATCGGGAAAAATCGGGAAAAAAATCGGGAAAAATCGGAAAAAAAATCTGAAAAAATCGGGAAAAAAAATCGGGAAAAATCGGAAAAAATCGGAAAAAATCGGAAAAAAAATCGGAAAAAAAATAGGAAAAAAATCGGAAAAAAAATCGGAAAAAATCGGAAAAAATCGGGAAAAAAATCTGAAAAAAATCGGAAAAAAATCGGGAAAAATCGGAAAAAAATCGGGAAAAAACGGAAAAAAAATCGGAAAAAAATCGGGAAAAATCGGGAAAAAAAATCGGAAAAAATCGGAAAAAAAATCGGAAAAAAATCGGGAAAAATCGGAAAAAAAATCGGGAAAAAATCGGAAAAAAATCGGGAAAATCGGAAAAAAAATCGGAAAAAATCGGAAAAAATCGGGAAAAAAATCGGAAAAAAATCGGAAAAAAATCGGGAAAAATCGGAAAAAAATCGGGAAAAATCTGAAAAAAAATCGGGAAAAATCGGGAAAAAAAATCGGGAAAAATCGGAAAAAATCGGAAAAAAAATCGGAAAAAAAATCTGAAAAAATCGGGGAAAAAATCGGAAAAAATCGGAAAAAAAATCGGGAAAAAATCGGAAAAAATCGGAAAAAAAATCGGAAAAAAAATCGGAAAAAAATCGGGAAAATCGGAAAAAAAATCGGAAAAAATCGGAAAAAATCGAGAAAAAAATCTGAAAAAAATCTGAAAAAAATCGGAAAAAAATCGGGAAAAATCGGAAAAAAATCGGGAAAAATCGGAAAAAAAATCGGGAAAAATCGGGAAAAAAAATCGGGAAAAATCGGAAAAAATCGGAAAAAAAATCGGAAAAAAAATCTGAAAAAATCGGGAAAAAAAATCGGAAAAAATCGGAAAAAAAATCGGAAAAAAATCGGGAAAAATCTGAAAAAATCTGAAAAAAAATATGAAAAAAATCGGGAAAAATCGGGAAAAAAATCGGGAAAAATCGGAAAAAAATCGGAAAAAAATCGGGAAAAATCGGAAAAAAAATCGGAAAAAAATTCTGAAAAAATCGGGAAAAAAAATCGGAAAAAATCGGAAAAAAAATCGGAAAAAAATCGGGAAAAATCTGAAAAAATATGAAAAAAAATATGAAAAAAATCGGGAAAAATCGGGAAAAATCTGAAAAAAATCGGAAAAAAAATCGGAAAAAATCGGAAAAAAAATCGGAAAAAAAATCGGAAAAAATCGGGAAAGAAAATCGGAAAAAATCGGGAAAAAAAATCGGAAAAAATCGGAAAAAAAATCGGAAAAAAATCGGGAAAAATCTGAAAAAATCTGAAAAAAATCGGGAAAAAATCGGGAAAAATCGGAAAAAAAATCGGAAAAAAAATCGGAAAAAAATCGGGAAAAATCGGGAAAAAAATCTGAAAAAAAATCTGAAAAAAATCGGGAAAAAATCGGGAAAAATCGGAAAAAAAATCGGAAAAAAATCGGGAAAAATCGGAAAAAAAATCGGAAAAAAATCGGAAAAATCGGAAAAAAAATCGGAAAAAAAATCGGAAAAAAATCGGAAAAAAATCGGAAAAAAATCGGGAAAAATCGGAAAAAATCGGGAAAAATCGGGAAAAATCGGGAAAAAAATCGGAAAAAAATCTGAAAAAAATCGGAAAAAAATCGGGAAAAATCGGAAAAAAAATCGGAAAAAAATCGGAAAAATCGGAAAAAAATTCGGAAAAAAATGGAAAAAAATCGGAAAGCAATCGGGAAAAATCGGGAAAAAAATCGGGAAAAATCGGAAAAAAAATCGGAGAAAAATCGGGAAAAATCGGAAAAAAAATCGGAAAAAAATCTGGAAAAATCGGGAAAAATCGGAAAAAAAATCGGAGAAAAATCGGGAAAAATCGGAAAAAAAATCGGAAAAAAATCTGGAAAAATCGGAAAAAAAATCGGGAAAAATCGGAAAAAAAATCGGAAAAAAATCGGAAAAATCGGAAAAAAAATCGGAAAAAAAATCGGGAAAAAAAATCTGGAAAAATCGGAAAAAAAATCGGAAAAAAATCGGGAAAAATCGGGAAAAAAATCGGGAAAAAATCGGGAAAAAATCGAAAAAAATCGGAAAAAATCGGGAAAAAAATCGGAAAAAAATCGGGAAAAATCGGAAAAAAATCGGAAAAAAAATCGGAAAAAAATCGGGAAAAATCGGGAAAAAAATCGGGAAAAATCGGAAAAAAAATCGGAAAAAAATCGGGAAAAATCGGGAAAAAAAATCGGAAAAAATCGGAAAAAAAATCGGAAAAAAATCGGAAAAATCGGAAAAAAAATCGGAAAAAAAATCGGGAAAAAAAATCTGGAAAAATCGGAAAAAAAATCGGAAAAAAATCGGGAAAAATCGGGAAAAAAATCGGGAAAAAATCGGGAAAAAATCGAAAAAAATCGGAAAAAATCGGGAAAAAAATCGGAAAAAAATCGGGAAAAATCGGAAAAAAATCGGAAAAAAAATCGGAAAAAAATCGGGAAAAATCGGGAAAAAAATCGGGAAAAATCGGAAAAAAAATCGGAAAAAAATCGGGAAAAATCGGGAAAAAAAATCGGAAAAAATCGGAAAAAAAATCGGAAAAAAATCGGGAAAAATCGGAAAAAAAATCGGGAAAAAATCGGAAAAAAATCGGGAAAATCGGAAAAAAAATCGGGAAAAATCGGAAAAAATCGGGAAAAAAATCTGAAAAAAATCTGAAAAAAATCGGAAAAAAATCGGGAAAAATCGGAAAAAAATCGGGAAAAATCGGAAAAAAAATCGGGAAAAATCGGGAAAAAAAATCGGGAAAAATCGGAAAAAATCGGAAAAAAAATCGGAAAAAAAATCTGAAAAAATCGGGAAAAAAATCGGAAAAAATCGGAAAAAAAATCGGGAAAAAATCGGAAAAAATCGGAAAAAAAATCGGGAAAAAATCGGAAAAAAATCGGGAAAATCGGAAAAAAAATCGGAAAAAAATCGGGAAAAATCGGGAAAAAAATCTGAAAAAAAATCTGAAAAAAATCGGGAAAAAATCGGGAAAAATCGGAAAAAAAATCGGAAAAAAATCGGGAAAAATCGGAAAAAAAATCGGAAAAAAATCGGAAAAATCGGAAAAAAAATCGGAAAAAAAATCGGAAAAAAATCGGAAAAAAATCGGAAAAAAATCGGGAAAAATCGGAAAAAATCGGGAAAAATCGGGAAAAATCGGAAAAAAAATCTGAAAAAATCGGGAAAAAAAATCGGAAAAAATCGGAAAAAAAATCGGGAAAAAATCGGAAAAAATCGGAAAAAAAATCGGAAAAAAAATCGGAAAAAAATCGGGAAAATCGGAAAAAAAATCGGAAAAAATCGGAAAAAATCGGGAAAAAAATCTGTAAAAAATCTGAAAAAAATCGGAAAAAAATCGGGAAAAATCGGAAAAAAATCGGGAAAAATCGGGAAAAAAAATCGGGAAAAATCGGGAAAAAAAATCGGGAAAAATCGGAAAAAATCGGAAAAAAAATCGGAAAAAAAATCTGAAAAAATCGGGAAAAAAAATCGGAAAAAATCGGAAAAAAATCGGGAAAAATCGGGAAAAAAAATCGGAAAAAATCGGAAAAAAAATCGGAAAAAAATCGGGAAAAATCGGAAAAAAAATCGGGAAAAAATCGGAAAAAAATCGGGAAAATCGGAAAAAAAATCGGGAAAAATCGGAAAAAATCGGGAAAAAAATCTGAAAAAAATCTGAAAAAAATCTGAAAAAAATCGGGAAAAATCGGAAAAAAATCGGGAAAAATCGGAAAAAAAATCGGGAAAAATCGGGAAAAAAAATCGGGAAAAATCTGAAAAAATCGGAAAAAAAATCGGAAAAAAAATCTGAAAAAATCGGGAAAAAAATCGGAAAAAATCGGAAAAAAAATCGGGAAAAAATCGGAAAAAATCGGAAAAAAAATCGGGAAAAAATCGGAAAAAAATCGGGAAAATCGGAAAAAAAATCGGAAAAAAATCGGGAAAAATCGGGAAAAAAATCTGAAAAAAAATCTGAAAAAAATCGGGAAAAAATCGGGAAAAATCGGAAAAAAAATCGGAAAAAAATCGGGAAAAATCGGAAAAAAAATCGGAAAAAAATCGGAAAAATCGGAAAAAAAATCGGAAAAAAAATCGGAAAAAAATCGGAAAAAAATCGGAAAAAAATCGGGAAAAATCGGAAAAAATCGGGAAAAATCGGGAAAAATCGGGAAAAAAATCGGAAAAAAATCTGAAAAAAATCGGAAAAAAATCGGGAAAAATCGGAAAAAAAATCGGAAAAAAATCGGAAAAATCGGAAAAAAATTCGGAAAAAAATGGAAAAAAATCGGAAAGCAATCGGGAAAAATCGGGAAAAAAATCGGGAAAAATCTGAAAAAAAATCGGAGAAAAATCGGGAAAAATCGGAAAAAAAATCGGAAAAAAATCTGGAAAAATCGGGAAAAATCGGAAAAAAAATCGGAGAAAAATCGGGAAAAATCGGAAAAAAAATCGGAAAAAAATCTGGAAAAATCGGAAAAAAAATCGGGAAAAATCGGAAAAAAAATCGGAAAAAAATCGGAAAAATCGGAAAAAAAATCGGAAAAAAAATCGGGAAAAAAAATCGGGAAAAATCGGAAAAAAAATCGGAAAAAAATCGGGAAAAATCGGGAAAAAAATCGGGAAAAAATCGGGAAAAAATCGAAAAAAATCGGAAAAAATCGGGAAAAAAATCGGAAAAAAATCGGGAAAAATCGGAAAAAATCGGAAAAAAAATCGGAAAAAAAATCTGAAAAAATCGGGAAAAAAATCGGAAAAAATCGGAAAAAAAATCGGGAAAAAATCGGAAAAAATCGGAAAAAAAATCGGAAAAAAAATCGGAAAAAAATCGGGAAAATCGGAAAAAAAATCGGAAAAAATCGGAAAAAATCGGGAAAAAAATCTGAAAAAAATCTGAAAAAAATCGGAAAAAAATCGGGAAAAATCGGAAAAAAATCGGGAAAAATCGGAAAAAAAATCGGGAAAAATCGGGAAAAAAAATCGGGAAAAATCGGAAAAAATCGGAAAAAAAATCGGAAAAAAAATCTGAAAAAATCGGGAAAAAAAATCGGAAAAAATCGGAAAAAAAATCGGAAAAAAATCGGGAAAAATCTGAAAAAATCTGAAAAAAAATATGAAAAAAATCGGGAAAAATCGGGAAAAAAATCGGGAAAAATCGGAAAAAAATCGGAAAAAAATCGGGAAAAATCGGAAAAAATCGGAAAAAAAATCGGAAAAAAATTCTGAAAAAATCGGGAAAAAAAATCGGAAAAAATCGGAAAAAAAATCGGAAAAAAATCGGGAAAAATATGAAAAAATATGAAAAAAAATATGAAAAAAATCGGGAAAAATCGGGAAAAATCTGAAAAAAATCGGATAAAAAATCGGAAAAAAATCGGGAAAAATCGGAAAAAATCGGAAAAAAAATCGGAAAAAAAATCGGAAAAAATCGGGAAAAAAAATCGGAAAAAATCGGAAAAAAAATCGGGGAAAAATCTGAAAAAATCTGAAAAAAATCGGGAAAAATCGGGAAAAAAAATCGGAAAAAATCGGGAAAATAAATCGGAAAAAATCGGAAAAAAAATCGGAAAAAGATCGGGAAAAATCGGAAAAAAAATCGGGAAAAAATCGGAAAAAATAGGGAAAAATCGGAAAAAAAATCGGGAAAAAATCGGAAAAAAAATCGGAAAAAAAATCGGAAAAAAATCGGGAAAAATCGGGAAAAAAATCGGGAAAAATCGGAAAAAAAATCTGAAAAAATCGGGAAAAAAAATCGGAAAAAATCGGAAAAAAAATCGGGAAAAAATCGGAAAAAATCGGAAAAAAAATCGGAAAAAAAATCGGAAAAAAATCGGGAAAATCGGAAAAAAAATCGGAAAAAATCGGAAAAAATCGGGAAAAAAATCTGAAAAAAATCTGAAAAAAATCGGAAAAAAATCGGGAAAAATCGGAAAAAAATCGGGAAAAATCGGAAAAAAAATCGGGAAAAATCGGGAAAAAAAATCGGGAAAAATCGGGAAAAAAAATCGGGAAAAATCGGAAAAAATCGGAAAAAAAATCGGAAAAAAAATCTGAAAAAATCGGGAAAAAAAATCGGAAAAAATCGGAAAAAAAATCGGAAAAAAATCGGGAAAAATCGGAAAAAAAATCGGGAAAAAATCGGAAAAAATCGGAAAAAAAATCGGAAAAAAAATCGGAAAAAAATCGGGAAAATCGGAAAAAAAATCGAAAAAAATCGGAAAAAGATCGGGAAAAATCGGAAAAAAAATCGGGAAAAAATCGGAAAAAATAGGGAAAAATCGGAAAAAAAATCGGGAAAAAATCGGAAAAAAAATCGGAAAAAAAATCGGAAAAAAATCGGGAAAAATCGGGAAAAAAATCGGGAAAAATCGGAAAAAAAATCTGAAAAAATCGGGAAAAAAAATCGGAAAAAATCGGAAAAAAAATCGGGAAAAAATCGGAAAAAATCGGAAAAAAAATCGGAAAAAAAATCGGAAAAAAATCGGGAAAATCGGAAAAAAAATCGGAAAAAATCGGAAAAAATCGGGAAAAAAATCTGTAAAAAATCTGAAAAAAATCGGAAAAAAATCGGGAAAAATCGGAAAAAAATCGGGAAAAATCGGGAAAAAAAATCGGGAAAAATCGGGAAAAAAAATCGGGAAAAATCGGAAAAAATCGGAAAAAAAATCGGAAAAAAAATCTGAAAAAATCGGGAAAAAAAATCGGAAAAAATCGGAAAAAAAATCGGAAAAAAATCGGGAAAAATCGGAAAAAAAATCGGGAAAAAATCGGAAAAAATCGGAAAAAAAATCGGAAAAAAAATCGGAAAAAAATCGGGAAAATCGGAAAAAAAATCGGAAAAAATCGGAAAAAATCGGGAAAAAAATCTGAAAAAAATCTGAAAAAAATCGGAAAAAAATCGGGAAAAATCGGAAAAAATCGGAAAAAATCGGAAAAAAAATCGGAAAAAAAATAGGAAAAAAATCGGAAAAAAAATCGGAAAAAATCGGAAAAAATCGGGAAAAAAATCTGAAAAAAATCGGAAAAAAATCGGGAAAAATCGGAAAAAAATCGGGAAAAAACGGAAAAAAAATCGGAAAAAAATCGGGAAAAATCGGGAAAAAAAATCGGAAAAAATCGGAAAAAAAATCGGAAAAAAATCGGGAAAAATCGGAAAAAAAATCGGGAAAAAATCGGAAAAAAATCGGGAAAATCGGAAAAAAAATCGGAAAAAATCGGAAAAAATCGGGAAAAAAATCGGGAAAAAAATCGGAAAAAAATCGGAAAAAAATCGGGAAAAATCGGAAAAAAATCGGGAAAAATCTGAAAAAAAATCGGGAAAAATCGGGAAAAAAAATCGGGAAAAATCGGAAAAAATCGGAAAAAAAATCGGAAAAAAAATCTGAAAAAATCGGGGAAAAAATCGGAAAAAATCGGAAAAAAAATCGGGAAAAAATCGGAAAAAATCGGAAAAAAAATCGGAAAAAAAATCGGAAAAAAATCGGGAAAATCGGAAAAAAAATCGGAAAAAATCGGAAAAAATCGAGAAAAAAATCTGAAAAAAATCTGAAAAAAATCGGAAAAAAATCGGGAAAAATCGGAAAAAAATCGGGAAAAATCGGAAAAAAAATCGGGAAAAATCGGGAAAAAAAATCGGGAAAAATCGGAAAAAATCGGAAAAAAAATCGGAAAAAAAATCTGAAAAAATCGGGAAAAAAAATCGGAAAAAATCGGAAAAAAAATCGGAAAAAAATCGGGAAAAATCTGAAAAAATCTGAAAAAAAATATGAAAAAAATCGGGAAAAATCGGGAAAAAAATCGGGAAAAATCGGAAAAAAATCGGAAAAAAATCGGGAAAAATCGGAAAAAAAATCGGAAAAAAATTCTGAAAAAATCGGGAAAAAAAATCGGAAAAAATCGGAAAAAAAATCGGGAAAAATCTGAAAAAATCTGAAAAAAATCGGGAAAAATCGGGAAAAAAAATCGGAAAAAATCGGGAAAAAAAATCGGAAAAAAAATCGGAAAAAAATCGGGAAAAATCTGAAAAAATCTGAAAAAAATCGGGAAAAATCGGGAAAAAAAATCGGAAAAAATCGGGAAAAAAAATCGGAAAAAAAATCGGAAAAAAATCGGGAAAAATCGGGAAAAAAATCGGGAAAAATCGGAAAAAAAATCGGAGAAAAATCGGGAAAAAAAATCGGGAAAAAAAATCGGGAAAAAATCGGAAAAAATCGGAAAAAAAATCGGAAAAAAAATCGGAAAAAAATCGGGAAAAATCGGGAAAAAAATCGGAAAAAAATCGGGAAAAATCGGAAAAAAAATCGGAAAAAAAATCGGAAAAAAATCGGGAAAAATCGGGAAAAAAATCTGAAAAAAAATCTGAAAAAAATCGGGAAAAAATCGGGAAAAATCGGAAAAAAAATCGGAAAAAAATCGGGAAAAATCGGAAAAAAAATCGGAAAAAAATCGGAAAAATCGGAAAAAAAATCGGAAAAAAAATCGGAAAAAAATCGGAAAAAAATCGGAAAAAAATCGGGAAAAATCGGAAAAAATCGGGAAAAATCGGGAAAAATCGGGAAAAAAATCGGAAAAAAATCTGAAAAAAATCGGAAAAAAATCGGGAAAAATCGGAAAAAAAATCGGAAAAAAATCGGAAAAATCGGAAAAAAATTCGGAAAAAAATGGAAAAAAATCGGAAAGCAATCGGGAAAAATCGGGAAAAAAATCGGGAAAAATCGGAAAAAAAATCGGAGAAAAATCGGGAAAAATCGGAAAAAAAATCGGAAAAAAATCTGGAAAAATCGGGAAAAATCGGAAAAAAAATCGGAGAAAAATCGGGAAAAATCGGAAAAAAAATCGGAAAAAAATCTGGAAAAATCGGAAAAAAAATCGGGAAAAATCGGAAAAAAAATCGGAAAAAAATCGGAAAAATCGGAAAAAAAATCGGAAAAAAAATCGGGAAAAAAAATCTGGAAAAATCGGAAAAAAAATCGGAAAAAAATCGGGAAAAATCGGGAAAAAAATCGGGAAAAAATCGGGAAAAAATCGAAAAAAATCGGAAAAAATCGGGAAAAAAATCGGAAAAAAATCGGGAAAAATCGGAAAAAAATCGGAAAAAAAATCGGAAAAAAATCGGGAAAAATCGGGAAAAAAATCGGGAAAAATCGGAAAAAAAATCGGAAAAAAATCGGGAAAAATCGGGAAAAAAAATCGGAAAAAATCGGAAAAAAAATCGGAAAAAAATCGGGAAAAATCGGAAAAAAAATCGGGAAAAAATCGGAAAAAAATCGGAAAAAATCGGGAAAAAAATCGGAAAAAAATCGGGAAAAATCGGAAAAAAATCGGAAAAAAAATCGGAAAAAAATCGGGAAAAATCGGGAAAAAAATCGGGAAAAATCGGAAAAAAAATCGGAAAAAAATCGGGAAAAATCGGGAAAAAAAATCGGAAAAAATCGGAAAAAAAATCGGAAAAAAATCGGAAAAATCGGAAAAAAAATCGGAAAAAAAATCGGGAAAAAAAATCTGGAAAAATCGGAAAAAAAATCGGAAAAAAATCGGGAAAAATCGGGAAAAAAATCGGGAAAAAATCGGGAAAAAATCGAAAAAAATCGGAAAAAATCGGGAAAAAAATCGGAAAAAAATCGGGAAAAATCGGAAAAAAATCGGAAAAAAAATCGGAAAAAAATCGGGAAAAATCGGGAAAAAAATCGGGAAAAATCGGAAAAAAAATCGGAAAAAAATCGGGAAAAATCGGGAAAAAAAATCGGAAAAAATCGGAAAAAAAATCGGAAAAAAATCGGGAAAAATCGGAAAAAAAATCGGGAAAAAATCGGAAAAAAATCGGGAAAATCGGAAAAAAAATCGGGAAAAATCGGAAAAAATCGGGAAAAAAATCTGAAAAAAATCTGAAAAAAATCGGAAAAAAATCGGGAAAAATCGGAAAAAAATCGGGAAAAATCGGAAAAAAAATCGGGAAAAATCGGGAAAAAAAATCGGGAAAAATCGGAAAAAATCGGAAAAAAAATCGGAAAAAAAATCTGAAAAAATCGGGAAAAAAATCGGAAAAAATCGGAAAAAAAATCGGGAAAAAATCGGAAAAAATCGGAAAAAAAATCGGGAAAAAATCGGAAAAAAATCGGGAAAATCGGAAAAAAAATCGGAAAAAAATCGGGAAAAATCGGGAAAAAAATCTGAAAAAAAATCTGAAAAAAATCGGGAAAAAATCGGGAAAAATCGGAAAAAAAATCGGAAAAAAATCGGGAAAAATCGGAAAAAAAATCGGAAAAAAATCGGAAAAATCGGAAAAAAAATCGGAAAAAAAATCGGAAAAAAATCGGAAAAAAATCGGAAAAAAATCGGGAAAAATCGGAAAAAATCGGGAAAAATCGGGAAAAATCGGAAAAAAAATCTGAAAAAATCGGGAAAAAAAATCGGAAAAAATCGGAAAAAAAATCGGGAAAAAATCGGAAAAAATCGGAAAAAAAATCGGAAAAAAAATCGGAAAAAAATCGGGAAAATCGGAAAAAAAATCGGAAAAAATCGGAAAAAATCGGGAAAAAAATCTGTAAAAAATCTGAAAAAAATCGGAAAAAAATCGGGAAAAATCGGAAAAAAATCGGGAAAAATCGGGAAAAAAAATCGGGAAAAATCGGGAAAAAAAATCGGGAAAAATCGGAAAAAATCGGAAAAAAAATCGGAAAAAAAATCTGAAAAAATCGGGAAAAAAAATCGGAAAAAATCGGAAAAAAATCGGGAAAAATCGGGAAAAAAAATCGGAAAAAATCGGAAAAAAAATCGGAAAAAAATCGGGAAAAATCGGAAAAAAAATCGGGAAAAAATCGGAAAAAAATCGGGAAAATCGGAAAAAAAATCGGGAAAAATCGGAAAAAATCGGGAAAAAAATCTGAAAAAAATCTGAAAAAAATCTGAAAAAAATCGGGAAAAATCGGAAAAAAATCGGGAAAAATCGGAAAAAAAATCGGGAAAAATCGGGAAAAAAAATCGGGAAAAATCTGAAAAAATCGGAAAAAAAATCGGAAAAAAAATCTGAAAAAATCGGGAAAAAAATCGGAAAAAATCGGAAAAAAAATCGGGAAAAAATCGGAAAAAATCGGAAAAAAAATCGGGAAAAAATCGGAAAAAAATCGGGAAAATCGGAAAAAAAATCGGAAAAAAATCGGGAAAAATCGGGAAAAAAATCTGAAAAAAAATCTGAAAAAAATCGGGAAAAAATCGGGAAAAATCGGAAAAAAAATCGGAAAAAAATCGGGAAAAATCGGAAAAAAAATCGGAAAAAAATCGGAAAAATCGGAAAAAAAATCGGAAAAAAAATCGGAAAAAAATCGGAAAAAAATCGGAAAAAAATCGGGAAAAATCGGAAAAAATCGGGAAAAATCGGGAAAAATCGGGAAAAAAATCGGAAAAAAATCTGAAAAAAATCGGAAAAAAATCGGGAAAAATCGGAAAAAAAATCGGAAAAAAATCGGAAAAATCGGAAAAAAATTCGGAAAAAAATGGAAAAAAATCGGAAAGCAATCGGGAAAAATCGGGAAAAAAATCGGGAAAAATCTGAAAAAAAATCGGAGAAAAATCGGGAAAAATCGGAAAAAAAATCGGAAAAAAATCTGGAAAAATCGGGAAAAATCGGAAAAAAAATCGGAGAAAAATCGGGAAAAATCGGAAAAAAAATCGGAAAAAAATCTGGAAAAATCGGAAAAAAAATCGGGAAAAATCGGAAAAAAAATCGGAAAAAAATCGGAAAAATCGGAAAAAAAATCGGAAAAAAAATCGGGAAAAAAAATCGGGAAAAATCGGAAAAAAAATCGGAAAAAAATCGGGAAAAATCGGGAAAAAAATCGGGAAAAAATCGGGAAAAAATCGAAAAAAATCGGAAAAAATCGGGAAAAAAATCGGAAAAAAATCGGGAAAAATCGGAAAAAATCGGAAAAAAAATCGGAAAAAAAATCTGAAAAAATCGGGAAAAAAATCGGAAAAAATCGGAAAAAAAATCGGGAAAAAATCGGAAAAAATCGGAAAAAAAATCGGAAAAAAAATCGGAAAAAAATCGGGAAAATCGGAAAAAAAATCGGAAAAAATCGGAAAAAATCGGGAAAAAAATCTGAAAAAAATCTGAAAAAAATCGGAAAAAAATCGGGAAAAATCGGAAAAAAATCGGGAAAAATCGGAAAAAAAATCGGGAAAAATCGGGAAAAAAAATCGGGAAAAATCGGAAAAAATCGGAAAAAAAATCGGAAAAAAAATCTGAAAAAATCGGGAAAAAAAATCGGAAAAAATCGGAAAAAAAATCGGAAAAAAATCGGGAAAAATCTGAAAAAATCTGAAAAAAAATATGAAAAAAATCGGGAAAAATCGGGAAAAAAATCGGGAAAAATCGGAAAAAAATCGGAAAAAAATCGGGAAAAATCGGAAAAAATCGGAAAAAAAATCGGAAAAAAATTCTGAAAAAATCGGGAAAAAAAATCGGAAAAAATCGGAAAAAAAATCGGAAAAAAATCGGGAAAAATATGAAAAAATATGAAAAAAAATATGAAAAAAATCGGGAAAAATCGGGAAAAATCTGAAAAAAATCGGATAAAAAATCGGAAAAAAATCGGGAAAAATCGGAAAAAATCGGAAAAAAAATCGGAAAAAAAATCGGAAAAAATCGGGAAAAAAAATCGGAAAAAATCGGAAAAAAAATCGGGGAAAAATCTGAAAAAATCTGAAAAAAATCGGGAAAAATCGGGAAAAAAAATCGGAAAAAATCGGGAAAATAAATCGGAAAAAATCGGAAAAAAAATCGGAAAAAGATCGGGAAAAATCGGAAAAAAAATCGGGAAAAAATCGGAAAAAATAGGGAAAAATCGGAAAAAAAATCGGGAAAAAATCGGAAAAAAAATCGGAAAAAAAATCGGAAAAAAATCGGGAAAAATCGGGAAAAAAATCGGGAAAAATCGGAAAAAAAATCTGAAAAAATCGGGAAAAAAAATCGGAAAAAATCGGAAAAAAAATCGGGAAAAAATCGGAAAAAATCGGAAAAAAAATCGGAAAAAAAATCGGAAAAAAATCGGGAAAATCGGAAAAAAAATCGGAAAAAATCGGAAAAAATCGGGAAAAAAATCTGAAAAAAATCTGAAAAAAATCGGAAAAAAATCGGGAAAAATCGGAAAAAAATCGGGAAAAATCGGAAAAAAAATCGGGAAAAATCGGGAAAAAAAATCGGGAAAAATCGGGAAAAAAAATCGGGAAAAATCGGAAAAAATCGGAAAAAAAATCGGAAAAAAAATCTGAAAAAATCGGGAAAAAAAATCGGAAAAAATCGGAAAAAAAATCGGAAAAAAATCGGGAAAAATCGGAAAAAAAATCGGGAAAAAATCGGAAAAAATCGGAAAAAAAATCGGAAAAAAATCGGAAAAAAATCGGGAAAATCGGAAAAAAAATCGAAAAAAATCGGAAAAAGATCGGGAAAAATCGGAAAAAAAATCGGGAAAAAATCGGAAAAAATAGGGAAAAATCGGAAAAAAAATCGGGAAAAAATCGGAAAAAAATCGGAAAAAAAATCGGAAAAAAATCGGGAAAAATCGGGAAAAAAATCGGGAAAAATCGGAAAAAAAATCTGAAAAAATCGGGAAAAAAAATCGGAAAAAATCGGAAAAAAAATCGGGAAAAAATCGGAAAAAATCGGAAAAAAAATCGGAAAAAAAATCGGAAAAAAATCGGGAAAATCGGAAAAAAAATCGGAAAAAATCGGAAAAAATCGGGAAAAAAATCTGTAAAAAATCTGAAAAAAATCGGAAAAAAATCGGGAAAAATCGGAAAAAAATCGGGAAAAATCGGGAAAAAAAATCGGGAAAAATCGGGAAAAAAAATCGGGAAAAATCGGAAAAAATCGGAAAAAAAATCGGAAAAAAAATCTGAAAAAATCGGGAAAAAAAATCGGAAAAAATCGGAAAAAAAATCGGAAAAAAATCGGGAAAAATCGGAAAAAAAATCGGGAAAAAATCGGAAAAAATCGGAAAAAAAATCGGAAAAAAAATCGGAAAAAAATCGGGAAAATCGGAAAAAAAATCGGAAAAAATCGGAAAAAATCGGGAAAAAAATCTGAAAAAAATCTGAAAAAAATCGGAAAAAAATCGGGAAAAATCGGAAAAAATCGGAAAAAATCGGAAAAAAAATCGGAAAAAAAATAGGAAAAAAATCGGAAAAAAAATCGGAAAAAATCGGAAAAAATCGGGAAAAAAATCTGAAAAAAATCGGAAAAAAATCGGGAAAAATCGGAAAAAAATCGGGAAAAAACGGAAAAAAAATCGGAAAAAAATCGGGAAAAATCGGGAAAAAAAATCGGAAAAAATCGGAAAAAAAATCGGAAAAAAATCGGGAAAAATCGGAAAAAAAATCGGGAAAAAATCGGAAAAAAATCGGGAAAATCGGAAAAAAAATCGGAAAAAATCGGAAAAAATCGGGAAAAAAATCGGGAAAAAAATCGGAAAAAAATCGGAAAAAAATCGGGAAAAATCGGAAAAAAATCGGGAAAAATCTGAAAAAAAATCGGGAAAAATCGGGAAAAAAAATCGGGAAAAATCGGAAAAAATCGGAAAAAAAATCGGAAAAAAAATCTGAAAAAATCGGGGAAAAAATCGGAAAAAATCGGAAAAAAAATCGGGAAAAAATCGGAAAAAATCGGAAAAAAAATCGGAAAAAAAATCGGAAAAAAATCGGGAAAATCGGAAAAAAAATCGGAAAAAATCGGAAAAAATCGAGAAAAAAATCTGAAAAAAATCTGAAAAAAATCGGAAAAAAATCGGGAAAAATCGGAAAAAAATCGGGAAAAATCGGAAAAAAAATCGGGAAAAATCGGGAAAAAAAATCGGGAAAAATCGGAAAAAATCGGAAAAAAAATCGGAAAAAAAATCTGAAAAAATCGGGAAAAAAAATCGGAAAAAATCGGAAAAAAAATCGGAAAAAAATCGGGAAAAATCTGAAAAAATCTGAAAAAAAATATGAAAAAAATCGGGAAAAATCGGGAAAAAAATCGGGAAAAATCGGAAAAAAATCGGAAAAAAATCGGGAAAAATCGGAAAAAAAATCGGAAAAAAATTCTGAAAAAATCGGGAAAAAAAATCGGAAAAAATCGGAAAAAAAATCGGGAAAAATCTGAAAAAATCTGAAAAAAATCGGGAAAAATCGGGAAAAAAAATCGGAAAAAATCGGGAAAAAAAATCGGAAAAAAAATCGGAAAAAAATCGGGAAAAATCTGAAAAAATCTGAAAAAAATCGGGAAAAATCGGGAAAAAAAATCGGAAAAAATCGGGAAAAAAAATCGGAAAAAAAATCGGAAAAAAATCGGGAAAAATCGGGAAAAAAATCGGGAAAAATCGGAAAAAAAATCGGAGAAAAATCGGGAAAAAAAATCGGGAAAAAAAATCGGGAAAAAATCGGAAAAAATCGGAAAAAAAATCGGAAAAAAAATCGGAAAAAAATCGGGAAAAATCGGGAAAAAAATCGGAAAAAAATCGGGAAAAATCGGAAAAAAAATCGGAAAAAAAATCGGAAAAAAATCGGGAAAAATCGGGAAAAAAATCTGAAAAAAAATCTGAAAAAAATCGGGAAAAAATCGGGAAAAATCGGAAAAAAAATCGGAAAAAAATCGGGAAAAATCGGAAAAAAAATCGGAAAAAAATCGGAAAAATCGGAAAAAAAAATCGGAAAAAAAATCGGAAAAAAATCGGAAAAAAATCGGAAAAAAATCGGGAAAAATCGGAAAAAATCGGGAAAAATCGGGAAAAATCGGGAAAAAAATCGGAAAAAAATCTGAAAAAAATCGGAAAAAAATCGGGAAAAATCGGAAAAAAAATCGGAAAAAAATCGGAAAAATCGGAAAAAAATTCGGAAAAAAATGGAAAAAAATCGGAAAGCAATCGGGAAAAATCGGGAAAAAAATCGGGAAAAATCGGAAAAAAAATCGGAGAAAAATCGGGAAAAATCGGAAAAAAAATCGGAAAAAAATCTGGAAAAATCGGGAAAAATCGGAAAAAAAATCGGAGAAAAATCGGGAAAAATCGGAAAAAAAATCGGAAAAAAATCTGGAAAAATCGGAAAAAAAATCGGGAAAAATCGGAAAAAAAATCGGAAAAAAATCGGAAAAATCGGAAAAAAAATCGGAAAAAAAATCGGGAAAAAAAATCTGGAAAAATCGGAAAAAAAATCGGAAAAAAATCGGGAAAAATCGGGAAAAAAATCGGGAAAAAATCGGGAAAAAATCGAAAAAAATCGGAAAAAATCGGGAAAAAAATCGGAAAAAAATCGGGAAAAATCGGAAAAAAATCGGAAAAAAAATCGGAAAAAAATCGGGAAAAATCGGGAAAAAAATCGGGAAAAATCGGAAAAAAAATCGGAAAAAAATCGGGAAAAATCGGGAAAAAAAATCGGAAAAAATCGGAAAAAAAATCGGAAAAAAATCGGGAAAAATCGGAAAAAAAATCGGGAAAAAATCGGAAAAAAATCGGGAAAATCGGAAAAAAAATCGGGAAAAATCGGAAAAAATCGGGAAAAAAATCTGAAAAAAATCTGAAAAAAATCGGAAAAAAATCGGGAAAAATCGGAAAAAAATCGGGAAAAATCGGAAAAAAAATCGGGAAAAATCGGGAAAAAAAATCGGGAAAAATCGGAAAAAATCGGAAAAAAAATCGGAAAAAAAATCTGAAAAAATCGGGAAAAAAATCGGAAAAAATCGGAAAAAAAATCGGGAAAAAATCGGAAAAAATCGGAAAAAAAATCGGGAAAAAATCGGAAAAAAATCGGGAAAATCGGAAAAAAAATCGGAAAAAATCGGAAAAAATCGGGAAAAAAATCGGAAAAAAATCGGAAAAAAATCGGAAAAAAATCGGGAAAAATCGGAAAAAAATCGGGAAAAATCTGAAAAAAAATCGGGAAAAATCGGGAAAAAAAATCGGGAAAAATCGGAAAAAATCGGAAAAAAAATCGGAAAAAAAATCTGAAAAAATCGGGGAAAAAATCGGAAAAAATCGGAAAAAAAATCGGGAAAAAATCGGAAAAAATCGGAAAAAAAATCGGAAAAAAAATCGGAAAAAAATCGGGAAAATCGGAAAAAAAATCGGAAAAAATCGGAAAAAATCGGGAAAAAAATCTGAAAAAAATCTGAAAAAAATCGGAAAAAAATCGGGAAAAATCGGAAAAAAATCGGGAAAAATCGGAAAAAAAATCGGGAAAAATCGGGAAAAAAAATCGGGAAAAATCGGAAAAAATCGGAAAAAAAATCGGAAAAAAAATCTGAAAAAATCGGGAAAAAAAATCGGAAAAAATCGGAAAAAAAATCGGAAAAAAATCGGGAAAAATCTGAAAAAATCTGAAAAAAAATATGAAAAAAATCGGGAAAAATCGGGAAAAAAATCGGGAAAAATCGGAAAAAAATCGGAAAAAAATCGGGAAAAATCGGAAAAAATCGGAAAAAAAATCGGAAAAAAATTCTGAAAAAATCGGGAAAAAAAATCGGAAAAAATCGGAAAAAAAATCGGAAAAAAATCGGGAAAAATCTGAAAAAATATGAAAAAAAATATGAAAAAAATCGGGAAAAATCGGGAAAAATCTGAAAAAAATCGGAAAAAAAATCGGAAAAAATCGGAAAAAAAATCGGAAAAAAAATCGGAAAAAATCGGGAAAAAAAATCGGAAAAAATCGGGAAAAAAAATCGGAAAAAATCGGAAAAAAAATCGGAAAAAAATCGGGAAAAATCTGAAAAAATCTGAAAAAAATCGGGAAAAATCGGGAAAAAAAATCGGAAAAAATCGGGAAAAAAAATCGGAAAAAAAATCGGAAAAAAATCGGGAAAAATCGGGAAAAAAATCGGGAAAAATCGGAAAAAAAATCGGAGAAAAATCGGGAAAAAAAATCGGGAAAAAAAATCGGGAAAAAATCGGAAAAAATCGGAAAAAAAATCGGAAAAAAAATCGGAAAAAAATCGGGAAAAATCGGGAAAAAAATCGGAAAAAAATCGGGAAAAATCGGAAAAAAAATCGGAAAAAAAATCGGAAAAAAATCGGGAAAAATCGGGAAAAAAATCTGAAAAAAAATCTGAAAAAAATCGGGAAAAAATCGGGAAAAATCGGAAAAAAAATCGGAAAAAAATCGGGAAAAATCGGAAAAAAAATCGGAAAAAAATCGGAAAAATCGGAAAAAAAATCGGAAAAAAAATCGGAAAAAAATCGGAAAAAAATCGGAAAAAAATCGGGAAAAATCTGAAAAAATCTGAAAAAAATCGGGAAAAATCGGGAAAAAAAATCGGAAAAAATCGGGAAAAAAAATCGGAAAAAAAATCGGAAAAAAATCGGGAAAAATCGGGAAAAAAATCGGGAAAAATCGGAAAAAAAATCGGAGAAAAATCGGGAAAAAAAATCGGGAAAAAAAATCGGGAAAAAATCGGAAAAAATCGGAAAAAAAATCGGAAAAAAAATCGGAAAAAAATCGGGAAAAATCGGGAAAAAAATCGGAAAAAAATCGGGAAAAATCGGAAAAAAAATCGGAAAAAAAATCGGAAAAAAATCGGGAAAAATCGGGAAAAAAATCTGAAAAAAAATCTGAAAAAAATCGGGAAAAAATCGGGAAAAATCGGAAAAAAAATCGGAAAAAAATCGGGAAAAATCGGAAAAAAAATCGGAAAAAAATCGGAAAAATCGGAAAAAAAATCGGAAAAAAAATCGGAAAAAAATCGGAAAAAAATCGGAAAAAAATCGGGAAAAATCGGAAAAAATCGGGAAAAATCGGGAAAAATCGGGAAAAAAATCTGAAAAAAATCTGAAAAAAATCGGAAAAAAATCGGGAAAAATCGGAAAAAAAATCGGAAAAAAATCGGAAAAATCGGAAAAAAATTCGGAAAAAAATGGAAAAAAATCGGAAAGCAATCGGGAAAAATCGGGAAAAAAATCGGGAAAAATCGGAAAAAAATCGGGAAAAATCGGGAAAAAAATCGGAAAAAAATCGGGAAAAATCGGAAAAAAAATCGGAAAAAAATCGGAAAAAAATCGGGAAAAATCGGGAAAAAAATCTGAAAAAAAATCTGAAAAAAATCGGGAAAAAATCGGGAAAAATCGGAAAAAAAATCGGAAAAAAATCGGGAAAAATCGGAAAAAAAATCGGAAAAAAATCGGAAAAATCGGAAAAAAAATCGGAAAAAAAATCGGAAAAAAATCGGAAAAAAATCGGAAAAAAATCGGGAAAAATCGGAAAAAATCGGGAAAAATCGGGAAAAATCGGGAAAAAAATCGGAAAAAAATCTGAAAAAAATCGGAAAAAAATCGGGAAAAATCGGAAAAAAAATCGGAAAAAAATCGGAAAAATCGGAAAAAAATTCGGAAAAAAATGGAAAAAAATCGGAAAGCAATCGGGAAAAATCGGGAAAAAAATCGGGAAAAATCGGAAAAAAATCGGAGAAAAATCGGGAAAAATCGGAAAAAAAATCGGAAAAAAATCTGGAAAAATCGGGAAAAATCGGAAAAAAAATCGGAGAAAAATCGGGAAAAATCGGAAAAAAAATCGGAAAAAAATCTGGAAAAATCGGAAAAAAAATCGGGAAAAATCGGAAAAAAAATCGGAAAAAAATCGGAAAAATCGGAAAAAAAATCGGGAAAAAAAATCGGGAAAAATCGGAAAAAAAATCGGAAAAAAATCGGGAAAAATCGGGAAAAAAATCGGGAAAAAATCGGGAAAAAATCGAAAAAAATCGGAAAAAATCGGGAAAAAAATCGGAAAAAAATCGGGGAAAATCGGAAAAAAATCGGAAAAAAAATCGGAAAAAATCGGAAAAAAAATCGGAAAAAAAATCGGAAAAAATCGGGAAAAAAAATCGGAAAAAATCGGGAAAAAAAATCGGAAAAAATCGGAAAAAAAATCGGAAAAAAATCGGGAAAAATCTGAAAAAATCTGAAAAAAATCGGGAAAAATCGGGAAAAAAAATCGGAAAAAATCGGGAAAAAAAATCGGAAAAAAAATCGGAAAAAAATCGGGAAAAATCGGGAAAAAAATCGGGAAAAATCGGAAAAAAAATCGGAGAAAAATCGGGAAAAAAAATCGGGAAAAAATCGGAAAAAATCGGAAAAAAAATCGGAAAAAAAATCGGAAAAAAAATCGGAAAAAAATCGGGAAAAATCGGGAAAAAAATCGGAAAAAAATCGGGAAAAATCGGAAAAAAAATCGGAAAAAAAATCGGAAAAAAATCGGGAAAAATCGGGAAAAAAATCTGAAAAAAAATCTGAAAAAAATCGGGAAAAAATCGGGAAAAATCGGAAAAAAAATCGGAAAAAAATCGGGAAAAATCGGAAAAAAAATCGGAAAAAAATCGGAAAAATCGGAAAAAAAATCGGAAAAAAAAATCGGAAAAAAATCGGAAAAAAAATCGGAAAAAAATCGGGAAAAATCGGAAAAAATCGGGAAAAATCGGGAAAAATCGGGAAAAAATCGGAAAAAATATCTGAAAAAAATCGGAAAAAAATCGGGAAAAATCGGAAAAAAAATCGGAAAAAATCGGAAAAATCGGAAAAAAATTCGGAAAAAAATGGAAAAAATCGGAAAGCAATCGGGAAAAAATCGGGAAAAAAATCGGGAAAATCGGAAAAAAATCGGGAAAAATCGGGAAAAAAATCGGAAAAAAATCGGGAAAAATCGGAAAAAAAATCGGAAAAAAATCGGAAAAAAATCGGGAAAAATCGGGAAAAAAATCTGAAAAAAAATCTGAAAAAAATCGGGAAAAAATCGGGAAAAATCGGAAAAAAAATCGGAAAAAAATCGGGAAAAATCGGAAAAAAAATCGGGAAAAAAATCGGAAAAATCGGAAAAAAAATCGGAAAAAAAATCGGAAAAAAATCGGAAAAAAATCGGAAAAAAATCGGGAAAAATCGGAAAAAATCGGGAAAAATCGGGAAAAATCGGGAAAAAAATCGGAAAAAAATCTGAAAAAAATCGGAAAAAATCGGGAAAAATCGGAAAAAAAATCGGAAAAAAATCGGAAAATCGGAAAAAAATTCGGAAAAAAATGGAAAAAAATCGGAAAGCAATCGGGAAAAATCGGGAAAAAAATCGGGGAAAAATCGGAAAAAAAATCGGAGAAAAATCGGGAAAAATCGGAAAAAAATCGGAAAAAAATCTGGAAAAATCGGGAAAAATCGGAAAAAAATCGGAGAAAAATCGGGAAAAATCGGAAAAAAAATCGGAAAAAAATCTGGAAAAATCGGAAAAAAAATCGGGAAAAATCGGAAAAAAAATCGGGAAAAAATCGGAAAAATCGGAAAAAAAATCGGGAAAAAAAATCGGGAAAAATCGGAAAAAAAATCGGAAAAAAATCGGGAAAAATCGGGAAAAAAATCGGGAAAAAATCGGGAAAAAATCGAAAAAATCGGAAAAAATCGGGAAAAAAATCGGAAAAAAATCGGGGGAAAATCGGAAAAAATCGGGAAAAATCGGAAAAAAAATCGGAAAAAAATCGGGAAAAATCGGGAAAAAAAATCGGAAAAAATCGGAAAAAAAATCGGGAAAAAATCGGGAAAAATCGGAAAAAAAATCGGGAAAAAATCGGAAAAAAATCGGGAAAATCGGAAAAAAAATCGGAAAATCGGAAAAATCGGGAAAAAAATCTGAAAAAAATCTGAAAAAAATCGGAAAAAAATCGGGAAAAATCGGAAAAAATCGGGAAAAATCGGAAAAAAAATCGGGAAAAATCGGGAAAAAAAATCGGGAAAAATCGGAAAAATCGGAAAAAAATCGGAAAAAAAATCTGAAAAAATCGGGAAAAAATCGGAAAAAATCGGAAAAAAATCGGGAAAAATCGGGAAAAATCGGAAAAAAATCGGAAAAAAAATCGGAAAAAAATCGGGAAAATCGGAAAAAAAATCGGAAAAAAATCGGAAAAAATCGGGAAAAAATCTGAAAAAAATCTGAAAAAAATCGGAAAAAAATCGGGAAAAATCGGAAAAAAATCGGGAAAAATCGGAAAAAAAATCGGGAAAAATCGGGAAAAAAAATCGGGAAAAATCGGAAAAATCGGAAAAAAATCGGAAAAAAATCTGAAAAAATCGGGAAAAAAAATCGGAAAAAATCGGAAAAAAAAATCGGAAAAAATCGGGAAAAATCTGAAAAAATATGAAAAAAAATATGAAAAAAATCGGGAAAAATCGGGAAAAAAATCGGGAAAAATCGGAAAAAAATCGGAAAAAAATCGGGAAAAATCGGAAAAAATCGGAAAAAAAATCGGAAAAAAATTCTGAAAAAATCGGGAAAAAAATCGGAAAAAATCGGAAAAAAAATTCGGAAAAAAATCGGGAAAATCTGAAAAAATATGAAAAAAAATATGAAAAAATCGGGAAAAATCGGGAAAAATCTGAAAAAAATCGGAAAAAAAATCGGAAAAAAATCGGGAAAAATCGGAAAAAATCGGAAAAAAAATCGGAAAAAAAATCGGAAAAAATCGGGAAAAAAATCGGAAAAAATCGGAAAAAAAATCGGAAAAAAATCGGGAAAAATCTGAAAAAATCTGAAAAAAATCGGGAAAAATCGGGAAAAAAATCGGAAAAAAATCGGGAAAATAAATCGGAAAAAATCGGAAAAAAATCGGAAAAAGATCGGGAAAAATCGGAAAAAAAATCGGGAAAAAATCGGAAAAAATAGGGAAAAATCGGAAAAAAAATCGGGGAAAAAATCGGAAAAAAAATCGGAAAAAAAATCGGAAAAAAAATCGGGAAAAATCGGGAAAAAAATCGGGAAAAATCGGAAAAAAAATCGGAGAAAAATCGGGAAAAAAAATCGGGAAAAAAATCGGGAAAAAATCGGAAAAAATCGGAAAAAAAATCGGGAAAAAAAATCGGAAAAAAATCGGGAAAATCGGGAAAAAAATCGGAAAAAAATCGGGAAAAATCGGAAAAAAAATCGGAAAAAAAAATCGGAAAAAATCGGGAAAAATCGGGAAAAAAATCTGAAAAAAATCTGAAAAAAATCGGGAAAAAATCGGGAAAAATCGGAAAAAAATCGGAAAAAAATCGGGAAAAATCGGAAAAAAAATCGGAAAAAATCGGAAAAATCGGAAAAAAAATCGGAAAAAAATCGGAAAAAAATCGGAAAAAATCGGAAAAAAATCGGGAAAAATCGGAAAAAATCGGGAAAAATCGGGAAAAATCGGGAAAAAATCGGAAAAAAATCTGAAAAAAATCGGAAAAAATCGGGAAAAATCGGAAAAAAAATCGGAAAAAAATCGGAAAAATCGGAAAAAAATTCGGAAAAAAATGGAAAAAATCGGAAAGCAATCGGGAAAAATCGGGAAAAAAATCGGGAAAAATCGGAAAAAAATCGGAGAAAAATCGGGAAAAATCGGAAAAAAAATCGGAAAAAATCTAGAAAAATCGGGAAAAATCGGAAAAAAAATCGGAGAAAAATCGGGAAAAATCGGAAAAAAAATCGGAAAAAAATCTGGAAAAATCGGGAAAAATCGGGAAAAATCGGAAAAAAAATCGGAAAAAAATCGGAAAAATCGGAAAAAAAATCGGGAAAAAATCGGGAAAAAAATCGGGAAAAATCGGAAAAAAATCGGAAAAAAATCGGGAAAATCGGGAAAAAAATCGGGAAAAAATCGGGAAAAAATCGAAAAAAATCGGAAAAAATCGGGAAAAAATCGGAAAAAAATCGGGAAAAATCGGAAAAAATCGGAAAAAAATCGGAAAAAAATCGGAAAAAATCGGGAAAA
Source organism: Oncorhynchus mykiss (assembly GCF_057628025.1). NCBI lineage: Eukaryota > Metazoa > Chordata > Actinopteri > Salmoniformes > Salmonidae > Oncorhynchus > Oncorhynchus mykiss. Next base: position 153,484 of record NW_028322061.1, read on the forward strand.
AAATCGGAAAAAAATCGGGAAAAATCGGAAAAAATCGGAAAAAAAATCGGAAAAAAATCGGTTAAAATCGGGAAAAAAAATCGGGAAAAATCGGAAAAAAAATCGGAAAAAAATCGGGAAAAATCGGAAAAAATCGGAAAAAAATCGGAAAAAAAATCGGAAAAAAATCGGGAAAAATCGGAAAAATCGGAAAAAAAATCGGAAAAAAAATCGGAAAAAATCGGGAAAAAAAATCGGAAAAAATCGGAAAAAAATCGGAAAAAATCGGGAAAAATCTGAAAAAAAATATGAAAAAAATCGGGAAAAATCGGGAAAAATCGGGAAAAAAATCGGAAAAAAATCGGGAAAAATCGGAAAAAAATCGGAAAAAAATCGGGAAAATCGGGAAAAAAATCGGAAAAAAATGGGAAAGAAACGGCAAAAAAATCGGGAAAAATCGGGGAAAAAAATCGGAGAAAAATCGGGAAAAATCGGAAAAAAAAATCGGAAAAAAATCGGGAAAAACCTGAAAAAATATGAAAAAAATATGAAAAAAATCGGGAAAAATCGGGAAAAATCGGGAAAAAAATCGGAAAAAAATCGGGAAAAATCGGAAAAAATCGGAAAAAAAATCGGAAAAAAATCGGAAAAATCGGGAAAAAAAATCGGGAAAAATCGGAAAAAATCGGAAAAAAAATCGGAAAAAAAATCTGAAAAAATCGGGAAAAAAAATCGGAAAAAATCGGAAAAAAAATCGGAAAAAAATCGGGAAAAATCTGAAAAAAATCTGAAAAAAAATATGAAAAAAATCGGGAAAAATCGGGAAAAAAATCGGGAAAAATCGGAAAAAAATCGGAAAAAAATCGGGAAAAATCGGAAAAATCGGAAAAAAAATCGGAAAAAAATTCTGAAAAAATCGGGAAAAAAAATCGGAAAAAATCGGAAAAAAAATCGGAAAAAAATCGGGAAAAATCTGAAAAAATATGAAAAAAAATATGAAAAAAATCGGGGAAAATCGGGAAAAATCTGAAAAAAATCGGAAAAAAATCGGAAAAAAATCGGGAAAAATCGGAAAAAATCGGAAAAAAATCGGAAAAAAAATCGGAAAAAATCGGGAAAAAAAATCGGAAAAAATCGGAAAAAAAATCGGAAAAAAATCGGGAAAAATCTGAAAAAATCTGAAAAAATCGGGAAAAATCGGGAAAAAAAATCGGAAAAAATCGGGAAAATAAATCGGAAAAAATCGGAAAAAAAATCGGAAAAGATCGGGAAAAATCGGAAAAAAAATCGGGAAAAAATCGGAAAAAATAGGGAAAAATCGGGAAAAAAATCGGGAAAAATCGGAAAAAAATCGGAGAAAAATCGGGAAAAAAAATCGGGAAAAAAAATCGGGAAAAAATCGGAAAAATCGGAAAAAAATCGGAAAAAAAATCGGAAAAAAATCGGGAAAAATCGGGAAAAAAATCGGAAAAAAAATCGGGAAAAATCGGAAAAAAAATCGGAAAAAAAATCGGAAAAAAATCTGGAAAAATCGGGAAAAAAATCTGAAAAAAAATCTGAAAAAAAATCGGGAAAAAATCGGGAAAAATCGGAAAAAAAATCGGAAAAAAATCGGGAAAAATCGGAAAAAAAATCGGAAAAAAATCGGAAAAATCGGAAAAAAAATCGGAAAAAAAATCTGAAAAAATCGGGAAAAAAAATCGGAAAAAATCTGGAAAAATCGGGAAAAAAATCTGAAAAAAAATCTGAAAAAAATCGGGAAAAAATCGGGAAAAATCGGAAAAAAAATCGGAAAAAAATCGGGAAAAAATCGGAAAAAAAATCGGAAAAAAATCGGAAAAATCGGAAAAAAAATCGGAAAAAAAATCGGAAAAAAATCGGGAAAAATCGGAAAAAAAATCGGAAAAAAATCGGGAAAAATCGGGAAAAAAATCGGGAAAAATCGGAAAAAAAATCGGAGAAAAATCGGGAAAAATCGGAAAAAAAAATCGGAAAAAAATCTGGAAAAATCGGGAAAAATCGGAAAAAAAAATCGGAAAAAATCGGGAAAAAAAATCGGAAAAAAAATCGGAAAAAAATCGGGAAAATCGGGAAAAAAATCGGGAAAAATCGGAAAAAAAATCGGAGAAAAATCGGGAAAAATCGGAAAAAAAAATCGGAAAAAAATCTGGAAAAATCGGGAAAAATCA